>NC_136261.1:275610378-275642878 GCF_964187855.1 Myxine glutinosa
ATAAAAAGCGCGTCTGTCGTTCCTCTTCCTGGCATAAATCCAAACTGCATTTCGTCGATCTTCACTTTCTTCCTTATCCTCTTCTCCAACACCCTTTCCAATAACTTCATTCCTTGCTCTAATAACTTTATCGCTCTATTCGAGCCACAGTCCAGTGGGTCACCTTTCCGCTTGTATAGAGGGACGAGGGTACTCAGTTCACAATCCACTGGAATGCGGCCTTCTTTCAACACCAGATTACAGATCTCTGTCATTCTCTTCACACCCCAACTTCCCGCTGCCTTCAAAATATCTCCCACAACTCCCGTCGGCCCTCCCGCTTTTTTTTATATTGGTTTTATCGCTTCCTCAACTTCCTTCTCAGTTATCTTCTCTGCCGGTCCTAAAACTGGGTTACTCTCTATGTTGCTGTGCCATTCATTCTCTGCATTCAACAGCATTTCCATATATCTCTTCCATCTTCCTTTAATTCCTTCTGGGTCCACAACGATTTGGCCCACTTCATCCTACAAGAACTCACCCCCATCATATCGCACTTCTCTTTCGCTATCTGCTTTGCAATCCTGAATACCACTCTCTGACCCTTTTCTGAATCCAAGCGTTCTCCGAACATTTTCCTATTTGCATCCTGCGCCTTTGCTACCTCTTTCTATGCAGCCTTCCTGGCTGCCTTATAACTTTCATGCTCTGCCTCTTCTGCCCCGGTACCCTTCGCCTTCTGCCACTCCTTGAACTTCTTCCTCTTCTCGTCAATCCTCTTTCCAACTTCATCATCCCACCACCATGTTTCCAAGTGCCTCGGTGGTCCTTTTGTCCATCCACATGCCTCACCAACGGCTGCCAACAGACTATCTTTCATTGACATCCAACCACTTTCAAGCTCAGCCACATCATCCTCTACCATATTCAGCCTCTCTTTTAATGCCTCACTCACTGTCACCTCTTTCAACCTCCACACCTTCATTCTCGGTTGGTACTTCACCCGCCGAACTCTCCTCGCACCTTTCACCCTTATGTCGCAGACAGCCAAGTGATGCTGTGAAACAGCCTTCTCCCCCGGGATCACCTTTGTGTCCCGGAGGTGCCCCCTATCTCGCCTACACACCATCAGGTAGTCAACGGTTGTTGTAGACCCATCTGACATGTATGCAACAAGTTTATTATCCGCTTTCTGGAACTGAGTATTACAAATCAACAATCCAGCTGCATCAGCAAACTCCAAAATCCTTTCACCTTCTCCATTCCTCACACCATATCCGTAACCCTGAATTTCCAACTTCCTTCCTGGAAGTCCTGGCAGTGTCCATATGTTTATACCTCTCCCACCCCCCCCCTTCACATGCCTCCCCCCCAAAGCCCTCTCCCTCCCACAGATCTCTCGATGTCTCCATGTCTCTCGGTCCCTGCTCTCAAATGTTTTGTTTGTGTCCTTCCCCCTCTCTCCCCATCTTGTCTACCGCTCCCGATGTTATTTGTTGTATGTGTCTGTTTGTCTTTCTGTGTGATTAATGTTCGCTCTTTCACGAGCCTCGATCTTGTATACAAAAAAAACAAACAAAAAAAAAAAACCCCCATAAACTCCCTCACAACCGTCTATACTCCTTTGCACATGTCCATTTAGGTCTCCTCCTACCACAACAACTTCCTCATCTTTCACGTTTTCCATCAGCTTCTCTATTGCACACCAGAACATGTCCTTCTCTTCATCGCTCTGACCGACCTGCGGAGCATATCCCGAGATGACGTTCACCAAGAGCTTTCCAATCATCATTCTCACCATCATCAACCTTTCACTCACTCGTCACCCTCACCACACTGTCCATAAACTCCTCAGAAAACAGGACACTAACACCATGCACGCCTTCCGGGCACCCTTGCCACAAAAACTTGTATTTCTGTCCCTGCCTACCCTTCACCATTCTCACACCACCTCCCTTCCATCTCATCTCCTGCACACAACATATATCCACTCTTCTTCTGACCAATACTTCCACCACTTCTCCTGATCTCCCTGTCATTGTCACTACATTCCATGTCCCAAACCTCAGAAACCGATCTCCACGTGGGGCATCGGACGTTTCGTCATAAATGGAGTGATTTCCACCCTTGCTTCGATCGGGTTCCCCACCTTAATTTTTGACGAGAGGTGGTGAGGACCCCCCACGGGGTACTTCGGGCTGTACCCTGCCCATATGTAATTGTAATTGTCATGGTTCCCTTTTTGAGGCAATGCTTTATGGCTGGATGCCCTTCCTCACGTCAACCCTTTTTAGTCGCCTCTTACGACACGCAGGGATACGGTGTACCTATTCTAAACCGGGGTACACACTGGGAACTGCTAATTGCTTTATAACTGCTAACCTCACCAGTTATAAAAATTCTGGTTGCGCCCACCTCGCCCGTTATAAAAATTCTGGTTGCGCCCACCTCGCCCGTTATAAAAATTCTGGTTGCGCCCACCTCGCCCGTTATAAAAATTCTGGTTGCGCCTCCTCCCCCCATTATAAAAATTCTGGTTGCGCCTACCTCGCCCATTATAAAAATTCTGGTTGTGCTAACCTCACCAGTTATTAAAATTCTGGTTGCACACAACCCCACACCCCGATATAAAAATTCTGGTTGCGCCCACGTTGCCCGTTATAAAAATTCTGGTTGCGCCTCCTCCCCCATTATAAAAATTCTGGTTACGATAACCTCACCAGTTATAAAAAAATTCTGGTTGCGCCTACCTCACCTGTTATAAAAATTCTGGTTGCGCCTACCTCGCCCATTATAAAAATTCTGGTTGCGCTAACCTCACCAGTTATTAAAATTCTGGTTGCACACAACCCCACACCCCGATATAAAAATTCTGGTTGCGCCCACGTTGCCCGTTATGAAAATTCTGGTTGCTCCCGCCCCACACCCCTTAATGAAAATTCTGCTTGCGCCCAACCTCGCCCATCATAAACATTGTTTGCGCTCCTTCACCCAGTATAAAAATTCTCGTTGCTCCCCTCTCATCCATTATAACAATTCTGGTTGCGCCACCCATCACCAATTATAAAGTGAATAGTGAATCATTAGTTTATGCATGTGCCGATGCTCATGGAAGAGCAAACCAACAGAGGGTGAATGGTCACTGGACAAAGTGGAGTGAAGTAGAGACTGCCAAACAAGAACACACGGATCCACCACATCACGAGGCAAGAAGAAGCAAGAGAAAGGAGGGATATAATTTCAGCAAATAAATATCCCAGTAAATATCAGAGGTCTAAATATGAAAGACAATGAGGCAGTAGTGGTGGGCAGCAGACTTTAAAACCTGGAGAGTAGAGCACGACACAGACTCGAAGAGGTTTCCACAAGCAAGAAAAGAGGGGGATGAACGAAGAGGTGAACGATAAGCTTAGACTTGGGGAAAAGTAACAGTAAGGATTGCTGGTAGCACATATGTGACATAGTGCGGGTGTTGCGGGTTTCAATTCCTTTCCCCGGGATAAGCACCTTGTCGAACTCGCACAGTGTACAAGAGGTTTATTATAGATAATAATACATGCATGGAAAATGTTGGCGTGGCGTATAAGCTAGTAACACCACATGTAACATCACAGTGACATCATGGTCCTCCACAGCTGGCCCCAACATCTCAGCGAGCCACAACCCGTAGTCAGCTTAATATACTTTCCTCCAGGTCCAAATAACTCAAAACAACATCTTGCGTTCCTCCATTCCCAAAGGCACAGACTGCCGCCCCAAAGGGAAACTATACAAAGTTGACAGGGCAGGATAAGCCTCATTCGGAAAGAATGTTTTGCCAAGGCCAAAGCATGGGATATTGTGTCAACAGTTTCTCAAAGTCAGACAACCAGCCGCCAGAGAAATAGGCCACAGTGTAACACTGCTGCCCCCGTCAGGATAGGGACTTGATGAAATCTCCTATACGGGTTGGGGGGGGGGGGGGGGGGTTTGACTGTACACGGGGAGGAGGGAGCAGGTGCAGGGTTTGTGCAGATAGGTGAAAGGGCAAGAAGAGAAAGACCAAAAGAGATTATATATTTCTGGAAGGCCATCAATCTGCCTACAGTGGTCGAGAAATACATACCGTGACTCAGCCTTCTGTTAAATGCCAACTACACGGTTGGGTGACTTTGGACTCCACATTCACAATGGGCAAGATGGGAAGCAGCAGCACCAGCTCATATTGGGAGCGAAATGCCATTAATACTTCTCATAAGCTCCGTCGATATCGTTATTTTCCGATATCAATATATTGGTGGGTTCATACCAGTATATACCGGTAAATACCGGTATATATCAGTATATTTTAAAAAAGAACAATTTTTTTAGGCGGGTTCCAAAAATACGTAATGGTCCATTTATGTATTCATATACATGACGTACACATCAATGACGCACGGTAATTCACGGCATACATCATGTGCTCGATCTTTACAAATTATGGCAAATGTTTTTGTATGATAGATAATTTAGTTGATACAGAGCATAATAAAAAGGGGTTCAGTTTTGTACTTCGCTTACTTTGTTCTTGCAGGATAATTTCTGAAGACAATAGTTGACGACCATTAATCGTAGGTCGCAGGCGAATGCCCGGCTGGCTGCCTCAGTATATATTTATAGGTAAAAGCTATATAAATATCATTCAGTAAAAAGCTAGCTCAGTGCCAAATATTGGCATGCGCGATGACGACATGTACAGTATCGGTAATTGCAACGAGCTAATATCAGTAATCGGCACAGGCCGCTAATCCAAAAATCGGTAATTGGTATCGCCATATTAGTAATCGCCACAGGCCGATATTGGTATTGCCATATCGGTAATCAACACAAGTCGATATCGGTATCTGTAATCGGTAAAGGCTTTCCAAAACGCACCAAATGCATATAAAATAACAAATTGCTTCAAAACAATTGCGAGGACAAAGGAAAATGCAATCACTTGTATGCTACTGAGGGTTAAAAGGTAAAACAGATCCTAGCAACTACAGACCAATCAACCTTCTCCCAATTATCAGCAAAGTCATGGAATCCATCATTGCTTCGGATATGAAATCTTTCCTCTTCTCCAATGGCTTGATCTCTGATCATCAATTTGGTTTCAGACCAGGTCACTCGACTCTGGACATGCTGCTTCTGCTGTCTCAACAATGGATGGAGGTCCTCAATGCCAAACAGGAAATTAGAGCTGTCTCCCTCGACATATCACGTGCCTTCGACACGGTCTGGCACCCTGCTCTGCTCACCAAACTCTCCTCCTTTGGTATCCATGGAAATCTCCATGCATGGCTGGCGGACTTCCTCTCTAGTCGTAGTCAACGTGTGGCCCTGAATGGGTTTCTCTCATCTCCTCTTCCTGTTCAGGCTGGAGTTCCCCAAGGCAGTGTTCTGGGCCCTGTGCTTTTTCTGGTCTTCATCAATGATCTCTCTGACTCTCTTGAAAATCCTCTCTATCTCTTTGCTGATGACTCCACTCTCTGCCGCTCCATTCCTCATCCCTCAGATCGGCAGTCTGCAGCCTCCTCACTCTCTGCAGACTTGGACAAAATCACAGACTGGGCAAACAAGTGCAACATGTCTTTCAATCCTGACAAATCTCACACTCTTACGATGTCTCTCCGAAAAGACCGACTGGACAACCCTCCCAGCTACTTTCTGAATAATCCTCTCCAAGAAGTTCTGTCACTCAAGCTTTTGGGTCTCACTATCTGCCATGATCTTTCCCTGGAAAACCACATTTCCAAGCTGGCCTCCAAAGCCAGTCGCCGACTGGGCATCCTCCGTCGTGCGAAGTCCTTCTTTGACACACCTGAGCTCCTCACCACATACAAGGCTTTCATCCGCAGCTCAATGGAGTACTGCTCTCCCCTCTGGGCTCGTGCTCCTGCCTCACACCTAGCTCGTCTTCATGCTGTTGAAACCAAAGCGTTCAGAATCATTGGAATCTCCCACGATGACGCTATCTCCGAGGGCCTTTCACTTACTCACCGCAGGCAGGTTGGTGGTCTTTCCGTCTTCTACCGACTCCTCTCTGGCCTTGCTGCCCCAGCTCTCTCTGGGCTCTGTCCCCCAAATATTCCTACAGGTCGCACAAGATCTGCCTTCAACCCTCTTATGGTTAAACTGCCAAAATCAAGACTCTCTGCTCACATTCACTCCTTCATTCCTCTTTTCTCCCGCCTCTGGAACAAACTCCGTCACTCTCTTCAATCCCACTCCTCCCTCCAGGTCTTTAAAACGGCTGTTCACCACCATCTCTTATCTTCCCCAATCCAAAACCTTGATCTTTTCTGCCTCCGCTAATTTCACCCCAAATCCACTTTTTTGAGGTGCCGACCTCTTTCCTGGAAGTCCTTGGTGTCCTTGCGTTTTATGCCTATCCTGCCTCCCCCCAGGCCCTCTCCCTCCCACACATCTCCCGATGTCCCTGCTCTCAAATGTTGTGTTTGTGTGCTTCCTCCCCTTCTCTCCCCATATTGTCGACCGCTCCCCTTTTTATATGCTTTGTTTGCTTGTTTGTTTGATTTGTTTGTTTGATAAATGTTAGCTCTTTCACGAGCCTCGACTCTGTATACAAAAAAAAAAAAAACCCTACTGTACCTACCTCCTCATACGTTTTGACATCACAAGTCCCACCTCTCCCAGGTGTAGCCAAGTGCATCAAGACATCAGTTAAATAATGTATTTAAGGATTGTAAACACCTTTCTTCAATTTGTTGGTGATGTACCAATATTGTTGTGGATATTCCGATTTTTACGGCATAGCCCGTTGGGCATTGCTGTCTCGAACAGCGTTTATCTGCCCGTATGTCCCCACAAACATACATCAATCAGAGCTGAGGATCTGGTCACATGACAGAGGGATGGCGTTTACTAACCATTACAGTTGCATATTTTACTAAAAGGAAATATAATAACTTTCTGTGGAAAGTTTTGGGGTCCTGGCGGGTGTCGTAATGTCGGTATGAGGTTTCAGAAATTCCTCAATACAATTATGATTTTGAAATGCGATTGACACGGATCTTGCTCCCAAATCCAGAAGTACTATTAGTCCAGGAGCCCAGAAGGTTTATTCAAGTGAAAAGCGCCGGAACGTTTGACCTCATGGGCTGATGGGGTCATCCACCGACATCACAAAAATGCATTGCTGCCGTGTCTGACCCGTGGCTTTCCCCCCGAAATCACTCAATTAGTGACGCCATTACCGAAAAACCTATTTTGCTCAATATCTGGAGAACTATGCATGATAATATCACGAATAAGGTGTCTATACCTATGCTTACATGGTCAATAATTACACTGACACCTGCATTATTGCTAGAAAATGTATAGTTTTCCAGGTAAATCTTTAGTTCACCCACTCAGTTAGCAACACCATTGCGGAAAAACCCATTTTCATTAATATCTGAAAAACAACATGATAATATCACAAATAAGATGACTATACCCATGTTTTTATGGTGAAATATTACAATGCCAACTCTAGTGCTTGAAAATGTGGAGTTCACCCTGAAAGTTGCCGACTGGAGTCGTACCATCTGTCTTTTGTTATTTGGCAAATAATGCATTGGTCTCTGTCCCTTTTTGTTATTTCCAGATCATGGCAAATGACGCCCCCATTTGTATAATTTGCAAAGAACGAGGAGAAAAGAAACGTGCCCTGAAGTGTTTCAATTGCAGCAACTGGGAAACAGCCAAAAATGCTGCTAGACGGCGAAAGGCACTTCAAAGTGACAAGTTTTCGAACACCTCGGAAGAGATCAGAACAGCTGAGGGCCCAGAAGGCAAATATTACCACTCGGTTTGCCTCAGTCGATTCTGTGCTGTGAAGAGAGTGTTACGTGCTCCTCCCCAAACCCCGGTCACGGTGTACCTCCGAGCCCCGAAAGGAGTCACGGCAGAAAGATGTGTTATTCTGTGTGTCAAAGGCCAATGGTGAAACCACACCAATTGTTACCAACAAACACGTATTGTATTAAGGTCACACAAGAATAACAACACAAGAACAATATTAATCAATTGTACAACAAATATATCATTTATATGATGGTACCATCAGTTTCGTACAATATAACTCACTGTGCTCCAAGTGAGCGAAAAGAACATTCCCAAAGTCTCTGCCCCAGCATCAAGCCAAAGTCGATCCACGCTCCGGTGATCGTAAAAACGATGTCGTATCGAGACCAGAATCCCGTTCAGCTGGCAGTCATGCTGCCAAAGATGGGCAAAGGTGCCCTCAAGAGGCGACTGGGAGATCACACCTTCGGGTATGAACGTTCAACGGCTCCTAAACGGCGAACCGCAAATTCCCACTCAAAATCCATGTTACACACGCAAACCAGGTTAACGACTGGGTGCGGTGAAATGGCTGAAGCGAAGCACCTCCAAGCACAGAACCATCTGAACCACCTCAGAAGACCACTCGTTCAAGTTCCGATCATCCTTCTACCAGCACGAGAGGCGTCCTTGGACAGGAATGTATTTTTTGTGGACAGAAGAGGAAGAGGAAGTTGCAGAAAAATGAACCCCTCAGCCAATGTTTGACCACAGACGGGAGCAAGGCAATCCTTCTTGCTGCTAAGAAAAAGTGTGATACTAGGATCATTGGACTAGGGGAAGATCTTATTGCAAAGGAAGCCAAATACCATAACAGTTGTGGCCGTGACTATGTAAGACTGCATGTGACGGATGAAGAGCAAACGTCGAATCGGAAGATGCACGTTGAAGCCTTCAAAAACTCGTCGATGTTCCTCGAAAATGAAGTCATCAAAAACAAATCCCCCATGTTGGCGTCAGTAATTTTCAATTTGTACAAAGAAGAGTTTCTTGCTCTTGGAGGAACACAGGATGACATTGATAGGTACACTACACAAAGTCTGATATCGAAGATAAAGGAACAATTCCCGGAAAGCCTCGTTGACAAACGAGCAAACAAATCTGGAAACCTTGTATTCCACTCGTCACTGACGTCTGCTGAGGCATTTGCTATGTTGACTGATTCCTGACTGACTGATAAAGAAACTTGAAAGCAGACAGGATGTGTTTCTCGATGACACCAGTCTTCCCCCAATAACAGCCACAGTGATTGATGGCGGTATTATCCTCCATGAAACTGTGCTGCAGCACAGCAAGTCCACATATGCAACCATCGCAAAGGATCTTTTGGCAAAGTATGTTTGTATCGTGGGGAGCAAATCCATTTTGTGCTCGACAAGTACCAGTCACCATCAATCAAAGATACCGAGCGAAACCTGCGTCGTTCAACTACTCCTCAATCATTCATCATTACTGGACCTGACCAGGCTCAGCGACAGAGTGGCACAGAGTTACTCAAAAGTGGATTATTCAAGGAAGAGTTTGCCCGGTTTGTAATGGAGGAATGGAAGAAGCTCCAATATGGTTCAATTCTTGGAAGAAAAACACGATGTTTCACATGGTGGTGTGTGTATGGAGATGAAGAACAACGAGGATGATGTGCTGCAAATAGAGGAACCGAATCACCTCCAATGTCGACATGAAGAAGCTGACACACTCATTGCCTTTCACGCAAACAACATTTCCACTGGTAACATTCTAGTAAGGTCCACTGATACGGACGTCTTCATCATTCTGCTTGGGCTTTCTGGAAGGTCGGAAGGGATCAACATCATCATGGACTATGGATCTGGCAACCACGGAAGGTACATTGATGTCACTAAACTAGCTGCCATTCTTGAGAAGAAACAGACTGGTATCACTGAAGCACTAATCGGCCTTCATGCCTTGACTGGTTTTGATTTCTCATCGTGTTTCTACAGAAAGGGCAAAGTGAAGCCCTTCCAGCGGATGGAGTCAGATGCAGCTCATGTGATGGCATTGCGATCTCTAACAGCTGAGGAGGTAGACGTTCAAGCTGTTACATCCTTTGTCTGCATGCTGTATGGCTTCAAAACCTCTGACATTAATGAAGCCAGATACACAAGGCATTCATGCGAATGGGTGGTGGTGACGAAAAGGAGCCCCTTGCCAGAATAAAGAAGAGAAACTGTGCCTCTCTCCCCCCCCCCCCCCCCCCCCCCCCCGTGCGCCAAGACACTTGGTAATCATATGAAAAGGGCGCACTATGTGGCAAGAATCTGGAAGAAAGCTGGTCAGACAGATCCAACTGGTGGGGCGAGTCTGACAGACTATGGATGGAAGTTGTCTCAAAACTGCTTTGAACCAGACTGGTATCCAGGAAGTTCAGTTCCAGAGTCCCTCACAGGCTCACATGAAGATGACGGGGATGGCGTGGAAGATAATTCAGTAGTATGAGGAAGAGTCAGATAATGCTTGGAGTGAGGACAGTGATGAGAGTGACGAAAGTCATAGAGAAGACTTGTAATGCCAAGAGGACATCAAGTTAATTATGTGAACTGCACATTTGCAAGTTTTCCATATATCGTTGTTCGGTAATGGCATCGCTTAATGAGCGGGTGGGCTTTTTTTTTTTCTTTTTTTTTTTGTATACTGAATCGAGGCTCGTGAAAGAGCTAACATTTATTTCACAAACAAATCAACCAGACAAACAAAACACACAAAAAGAGGGAGCGGAAGACAAGATGGGGAGAGAAGGGGAAGCACACAACCACAACATTTGAGAGCAGGGAGAAGTGTGGGAGGGAGAGGGCTTGGGGGCAGGAGGCGTGGGAGGGGGAGGGCGGGGGGGAGAGGTATAAAACACAAGGGGACCGAAATTAGCGGGGGTAGAAAAGATCAAGGTTTTGGATGGGGGAGGATAAGAGATGGTGGTGAACAGCTGTTTTAAAGACCTGGAGGGTGCAGTGGGATTGAAGAGAGTGAGGGAGTTTGTTCCAGAGGCGGGAGAAAAGAGGAATGAAGGAGTGAAGGTGAGCAGAAAGTCTTGATTTTGGCAGTTTAACCATAAGAGGGTTGCAGGCAGATCTTGTGCGACCTGTAGGAATATTTGGGGGACAGAGCCCAGAGAGGGCTGGGGGGGGCAAGGCCAGAGAGGAGTCAGTAGAAGACGGAAAGACCACCAACCTGCCTGCGGTGAGTGAGTGAAAGGCCCTTGGAGTAGCTTCATCGTGGGAGATTCCAATGATTCTGAACGCTTTGGTTTCAACAGCGTGAAGACGGGCTAGGTGTGAGGCAGGAGCACCAGACCAGAGGGGAGAGCAGTATTCCATAGAGCTGCGGATGAAAGCCTTGTATGTGGTGAGGAGCTCAGGTGTGCCAAGGAAGGACTTCGCACGACGGAGGATGCCCAGTCGGCAACTGGCTTTGGAGGCCAGATTTGAAATGTGGTTTTCCCAGGAAAGATCATGGCAAATAGTGAGACCCAAAAGCTTGAGTGACAGAAGTTCTTGGAGAGGATTATTCAGAAAGTGGACGGGAGGGTTTTCCAGTCGGTCTTTTCAGAGAGACATCGTAAGAGTGTGAGATTTATCAGGATTGAAAGACATGTTCCATTTGTTTGCCCAGTCTGTGATTTTGTCCAGGTCTGCAGAGAGTGAGGAGGCTGCAGACTGCCGATCTGAGGGATGAGGAATGGAGCGACAGAGAGTAGAGTCGTCAGCTACACATTTACCTGGAAAACTATACATTTTCTAGCAATAATGCAGGTGTCAGTGTAATGATTGACCATGTAAACATCGGTATAGACACCTTATTCGTGATATTGTCATGCATAGTTCTCCAGATATTGAGCAAAATAGGTTTTTCGGTAATGGCGTCACTAATTGAGTGATTTCTGGGGGAAAGCCATGGGTCAGACCCGGCAGCAATGCATTTTTGTGATGTCGGTGGATGACCCCATCAGCCCATGAGGTCAAACGTTCTGGCGCTTTTCACTTGAATAAATCTTCTGGGCTCCTGGACTATATCGTTTTAATTTGTGATTGGAATGATGAATGATGTTGTTTGGAATGAAAATATAGCAAACTTGCTGTCGATGCCTGACGTTCAACTGAAGGTGGCACAGGAATGTGGATTATATTAGTTCATCGTTTGCCAATCGCCATTTTTTACCCAAGTCATTCACGAACCAGCTATCCATGCCTGAAGTCAAAAAAAAATTTAATACTTACATTATTTGCTCACTGCACCCAGATCATACTATCCTCTTCAGCTAAAGTATCAAACATGCCCGGCTACTCCATTGTTAGACTATCGGTCTTGTTTTTTGTTTTTTTTTGCCAATTTTCCAGTAATCGGCACAATCCTCAATACATACACCAATCAGACTTTCTGGTACGTTTTGACATCACAAGTCCCACCATCACAAGCCCACCAAGTACAGTATAGTGTATTCAAATTTCCAATATGAGTATATTCATTTGAAGAATTATACTGAGATAACTGGGATATCGATATATCGCTGGACCCTACTTCTCATGGAGGACTTTTGCATTTTTAGCGAAGTCTTGGTCCTGCAGAAAATTGAGGCGGTGGCTGGCTTTGGTAGTCGGCTTAGAGATCTGATTTGTCCATGACAGGTTTTAGCCTGTAGTGAGACCTCCAAAGACTGTACATACCTTCCTGACAGTCTGCCAACAGAGATCAGTTGGAGGATTGAATAGCTGGCTGAGGATTAAACAAGAATGAGATTGAAGTGCATGTGGAAATTGATTCCACTATTGGGAAAAAAAAAGAGGAACAAATGAGTGGAGGTGAGCAGTAATCCTGGATTTAGGTAGTTTCACCAGAAGAGGTTTATGGTGGACCATGTGAGCCCTGCAGAAACCTGGGGGTGGGGGGGGGGGGGAGGGGCAGGGGAGGGACGAAGCACGGAAAGAGCAGAGGATGCAAGACCAGAAAGGAGGCAGTATTGGACAGAGGGGCCACCGACCTGCCTGCGATGGTGAAGTGACCGACCCATCGATTCAACTTCATCGCCGGAGATTCCAATCTTAAAGGCCTTGGTTTCCACGGCCTCAAATTGAGGAAGGTGTGAGGCGGGCAAGGGAAGTGCATTACTCCATGGAGTTGTGGGTGAAGGCCTTGTAGGAGGGTAGGAGTTCAGGTGTGCTAAGAGAGAACTTTGTACGACAGAAGATGCCCAGTCGGCGGCTGTCTTTGGGGGCAAACTTTGAAATGTGGTTTGCCCAAGAAAGAGCATAGTTGATAGTGAGACCCAGAAATTTGAATGACTGAACCTCCTCAAGAGGATTGTTAAGAAAGTAGATGGGGTGTTGCCAGACGGTCCTTTCGGAGAGAGATAGTGAGAGTGTGAGATTTGTCAGGATTGAAAGACGTATTCCAAGTTTCAAGGCTTGAAGAGAGGGAAGAGGCTGCAACCTGCCTGTCTGAAGGATGAGGGATGTCAAAGCAAGGGGTGGAGCCATCAGAAAATATATAAAGAGGATTTTCCAGAAACTCAGAGAGGCCATTTATTAAGATCAGGAATAGGATTGAGCCAGCCTTGACAGGGTGAGGAGGTGAAGGAATTCCGTTGAGTGCCACGTCTTGGTCACGTGAGTAGAATAACTCAGTAAGCCACATGTGGAGTTGGCCTTGGATGACCTGGGCAGAGAGTTTGGAGAGCAAGGTGGGATGCCAAACTGGATCAAAAGCACAAGCTATACTGGAGAGATGGCCTTCATCTCATGTCTGACATTAAGGGCATCCGTATACTCTAGATCGGCAGAGAGGATTGCAGCTACAGTCAGCCTGGCGGAGTTGTTAGCAACAGTTTTGCACAGGATGGTTTTTGTATCATCTATGCAAGAGATTCTTAACCACTGGTCCGCAAAAGGAGAGATGAGGTGGAGGTATGTGATGGAAGGGAGAGGAAATGGAATAATGGCAGAAAAAAGAGAAAAAATATATTATTATTTTTACTGTCACTCACATGCTAGCGATGCCCTTATATATAATGGAGCCAAGCCAAGAGCCTTAAATATATATATATAATGGCTCCCAAACTCCCTCCTCACCTCTCCCCTCCTGAACTCCCCCCTCACCCAACCCCCTTGAAAACTTCTCCTCACCCCTCCCCTTCAAAACTCCCCCCTCACCCCTCCCCTTCAAAACTCCCCCCTCACCCTCCCCTTCAAAACTCCCCCTCACCCCTCCTCTTCTAATCTCCCCCCGACAATCTCTCTCCAAATCTCCCCCCGACCACCTCCTCCCCACTTCCTCTCCCTTCCATCACATACCTCCACCTCCTCCAACCTTCGACTCTGCTCTACTCCCCCCTCAAACAACACCTCACTGTGCCTCTTCCCATCACCATCAAACCTTTTGTCCTCATCCTTCCTTTTCTCCTAACTCTTCTGCAATCTCTGACACACTATCAACAGCTCTCCCTACCTCCCCCTCTCACCCCTCATCTTACCCTACTCCTCCCCTTCCCAGTCATGTACCCGATGCTCCTCCTCCCTCTTCCTTAACGGTATGGACCTCAAACATCCGGGGCCTTCGCTCAAACCTGACTGATCTCTCCATACAGGCTGCCTCTGACAAACCAGATGTAATCTGCTTAACATAAACTTTCCTCCTTCAAGATGTCTCTGATTCTTTAATATCTCTTCCTGGTTACTCCCTCCTCCGGTATGATAGACCTGAGCCTCGTCCTGGTGGTGGGGTGGCTATCTTTATCAAAAACTCTCTTCCTCACTCTCCTTGCACTGCCCTCTCTCCACCCCACCACCAAGAGTACCTCTGGCTACGGCTTCCTCTCCGCTCCCACCTTTTGTTCATATGTGTTCTGTACCGTCCTCCAAACTCCATTTACATCTCCCTGTCTGACAACATGGACCAACTTCTATCCACTCATCCCAAATCTCTCTTCCTCATATGTGGCGACTTCAACTGTCATCATGCCAGCAGGCTGGGTGTGGGTTCGTCTCTCACCAGCCATGGCACCTCAGCAAAGGACTTCTGTGACTCACTGGGACTGACACAATCTGTCAATTTCCCAACCCGGATCTCAGTCAATGGAGTATCTTCTCGTCGAGACTTGGTTTTGACTAACTTCCCCTTAAATGTCTGCTGCTCTTCTTCTGCTCCAATCGGTTCTTCTGATCATTTCCTTGTTAAAGTGGATATCTCTCTGGCCATTCTCAGAGAGCTTCCTCAGTGCCCACGAGTCTGGCATTTTACTCAAGCTGACTGGCACGGTCTTCAAGCAGCCATCAATCATCTGGACTGGTCTCCCATCTCTACTGCCTCTGACATCAACTCTTCCTGGGAATTCTTCCAAAGTAAACGGCTCTCTCTCTCTCTCATGCACAGATTTATCCCATCACGTCTTCAGTTGTCATACCCTTCCTCCCGTCCATGGTACACTGAAGCTTGTGGTGAGGCAGTTCCAATGAAGCAACTTGCCTTCACCTCATGGAAGGCTAATCCAACTGAAGGAAATCTCAGTTCCTTTCACAAAGCTCAGAATAAGTGTGTGTCTACCCTCAGGAGAACCAGGAAACAATATCTCTATACCCTCAAGACTAAACTCTCAAACCTGTCTCCCTCCTCCAAATCTTGGTGGTGTCTGGTCAAATCTGTTTCTGGTGTTTGTTGTCCCCCGTCGCACCGCGGAGCGATAGGGGGACTATGGTTTTCCCCTCCGTCCGTGTGTGCGTCCGTGCATGCGTGCGTTGAACCTTGTGAGCGGAATATCTTGAAAAATAAATGAACTACTAACTTCTAATCCGGTGTGTGGGTGTATCTACGCATAAGGAAGAACGCTATTGAAAATTGGGTCGCCACGTCAAAATCCAAGATGGCCACCACCATATATATGTCTGAACCTTGTGAGCGAAATGAAAAATAAACGAACTACTAACTTCTAATCTGGTGTGTGGGTGTATCTACGCATAAGGAAGAACGCTATTGAAAATTGGGTCGCCACGTCAAAATCCAAGATGGCCGCCTTGTGTCTTCCACTTTGTCAACTAGCATCACTTCACCGATGGGGGACCTAGGCGTAACGCTTGTCCCCCTTCCATCCCCTCCCTTACCTCAAACGGCTATACAGCTGACTCCACACGTGAAAAAGCTGAATGCCTCAACTCTGTGTTTGCCTCAAAATTTTGTGTCCCAAACCCGTCCTTCTCTGTACCCACCGTACCCAGTCATACCCAGCTGTTCCTGGCCTCTGTTTCCTTCTCTCCTGACAAGGTGGAGAAGTTTCTGTCAATCCTCGACGATGATTCTGCAACTGGACCAGACGGCTTCAGCCCACCGGTCCTAAAATCCTGCTCTTCCGCTCTATCTCACCCTCTCTCTCTGTTCTCTTCACCCTCTCTTTTGCTCAAGGTCATCTGCCATCAGCTTGGAAATCGGCCAACATTCCCGCTTTACACAAAAAGGTGCAAAAACAGATCCTTGCAACTACAGACCAATCAGCCTTCTCCCAATTATCTGCAAAGTCATGAAATCCATCATTGCTTCGGATATCAAATCTTTCCTCTTCACCAATGGCTTCATCTCTGATCATCAATTTGGTTTCAGACCAGGTCAATCTACTCTGCACATGCTGCTTCTGCTGTCTCAACAATGCATGGAGGTCCTCAATGCCAATCGGAGCTGTCTCCCTTGACATATCACGTGCCTTCGATACGGTCAGGCACCCTGCTCTGCTCACCAAACTCTCCTCTTATGGGATCCGTGGAAATCTCCACGCATGGCTTGCGGACTTCCTCTCTGGTCGACGTCAACTTGTGGCCCTGAATGGGTTTCTCTCATCTCCTCTTCCTGTTCAGGCTGCAGTTCCCCAAGGCAGTGTTCTGGGTCCTGTGCTTTTTCTGGTCTTCATCAATGATCTCTCTGACTCTCTTGAAAATCCTCTCTATCTCTTTGCTGATGACTCCACTCTCTGCCGCTCCATTCCTCATATCTCATATCGACAGTCTGCAGCCTCCTCACTCTCTGCAGACCTGGACAAAATCACAGACTGGTAAAACAAGTGGAACATGTCTTTCAATCCGGACAAATCTCACACTCTTACTATGTCTCTCCAAAAAGACCGACTCGACAACCCTCCCATCTACTTTCTGAACAATCCTCTCCAAGAAGTTCTCTCACTCAATCTTTTCGGTCTCACTATCTGCCATGATATTTCCTGGGAAAACCACATTTCCAAGCTGGCCTCCAAAGCCAGTCGCCGACTGGGCATCCTCCGTCGTGCGAGGTCCTTCCTTGGCACACCTGAGCTCCTCACCACATACAAGGCTTTCATCCGCAGCTCAATGGAATACTGTTCTCCCCTCTGGGCTGGTGCTCCTGCCTCACACCTAGCTCGTCTTCACGCTATTGAAACCAAAGCTTTCAGGATCATTGGAATCTCCCGCGATGAAGCTAATTCGGAGGGCCTTTCATTCACTCACCGCAGGCAGGTAGGTGGTATTTCTGTCTTCTACCGACTCCTCTCCGGCCTAGCTCCCCCAGCTCTATCTGTGCTCTGTCCCCCAAATATTTCTACAGGTCGCACAAGATCTGCCAGTCACCCTCTTCTGGTGAAATTGTCAAAATCAAGACTCTCTGCTCACCTTCACTCCTTCACTCCTTCATTCCTCTTTACTCCCACCTCTGGAACAAACTCCCTCACTCTCTTCAATCCCACACCTCCCTCCAGGTCTTTAAAACAGCTGTTCACTACCATCTCTTATCTTCCCCCATGCAAAACCTTGATCTCTTCTTCCCCCGTTAATTCACCCCAAATCCACTCTTTTTTTTTGAAATACCGACTTTTTTCTTTCCTGGAAGTTCCAGCAGTGTCCATGTGTTTCATACTTCCCCCCGCCCCCCTACCTCCCCATGCCTCCTCCCCCCAAGCCCTCTCCCTCCCACAGATCTTCCGTTGTCCCTGTTCTCTGCTGTTGTACTTGTGTGCTACCCTCTCTCTCCCCATCTTTTCTCCCGCTCCCTTTTTTGGATGTTTTGTGCGTCCGTTCGTTGTTGATTTTTGTGATTTATGTTAGCTCTTACACGAGCCTCGATCTTGTATACAAAGAAAAGAAAAAAAAGTGTATATATGTATTATGCACTCCGGTGACAGATCTAAGATTTTTTGAAGAGGGCGGAGGTGTGGGGGTCCAGAAATGAAGGGAACAGGGTGCATCCTCACCGAGATGCTGTGAGCATGAATCCATCAAGACGGGGGTCCGGCTGACACCACTTTTGATTAAAGTGACACCACTTACTCACAATATTTTTGTAATTTACTCTGAAACAAAACCTTTTTATTGTAGCAATCAAATTGTAGTACATATCTGAATTCGTTCATGAAGTCCATGGATGGATTGTTCATGAATATTCATGAGTCGTCAAACTTGTGTAGCAATCTGAAACGATGCCGCTTCATACTGTGTATGTTCTTGAATATACGGAGGGCTGTTCTCGTTGCAATTTCCATGTATATATTTTTCACACACCTGACAATGAACCCACTCAAAGCATTAGGTTTGATCGGTTCTTAGGTGCCATGACGGTACATTGCGTGGCAGTGCAACGAGCAAGATTATTAATTTTTTTTTTTTTAAACCAACAATAGAGTGCACCAAGGACTTTTCATGTCATTTCATCAGGCACTCCATGCGTATTTGAACGTGGATGACATCAGAGGCAGCTAAACTAAGCAATTTGCACATAGCAATTTGCAAATTTCAACCAACAGTGCAAAGGCCTTCCTTCCACTAATTAACCTGTACCCACAGCTATACATACCCTGCAAAAAAAGAAACGCAAAACTGCAAAAAAAGAAACGCAAAAGTGATTTTAGATGTATATTTTATATATCATAGATGGTAATCAACAGATGGTAATCGATTGTTCAAAATTGGCACACATCATTCTCATTGACCCAGGTTCCATATGGCACACATGGAACAGTAGATTTTCAAGGTGAAGGTCATCTGTGCTCAATATCTTGTATGGCCACCATTAGAGTCCAAAACTGACTGGCATCGTCGCCCCATGGAAGCAATCAGATCCCGAATGGTGGCCTGGTGAATGTTCACCCACTCTGCCTGCAGTGCTTGTGCCAACTGTCGGAGGTTCTGTGGTTGTTGCTGACGTGCTCGCAGTCGTTGATCCAGTAATTTGCAAAATGTTCGATTGGCTTTAAATCTGGAGACCTGAATGTTGTGATTCCTCAAAAAGGCTGTTGTCAGTCTTGCCGTGTGAGGTCGGGCGTTGTGTTGGAAAAAGACGTTCGCTTGTTGCATAATGGGAAGGACGTGTGGTCGAAGAATCTCATCCGTGAGTCGTGGCATGCTTTCGCTGTTCACTTGCTGTAAGATTGTGATGGCATGCAAATGAAAACCCAACGTTTTTATAGCCCCACAAGTGATGTTGCACGTGCATGTCATGTTGATGTGTTTCGGCACCAGGCTCTCACGTGGTTGTGTTTTTGCGATTGTTCCATCTTTTCACCAAATTTCTGCAGTACCTCATTCTTTCCACACAAATCAATCCCAATCCATGCAGAAATGACCAATTCATTTTTGGTATTAATTTTGTATGGATATCGGCAACACTCTGTGAGATATTACGATTTACTACTTTTGCGTTTCTTTTTTTGCAGGGTATATATATATATATATATATATATATATATATATATAGATATATATATATATATATATATATATATATATATATATATATATATATATATATATATGTATATATATGTATATGTATATGTATATGTATATGTATATTGTAGGAGCTATGCTCCAACGTAAATCGAAAGAATGGACGCGACAAAAAGCTGGAATTCGTCCGAGTTTCTTTATTGTGTCAAATCAACTCGGGTACTCTGAAAAGCCCGTTTATCGGGCAGCAATATATATACACATTATCCCGGAGCGTTTGCCCGGGAAAGGCGAGAGGGGGCGTGCCCGGGCATCCCGGACGAGGCCTGGCAAGTCGAGAGCGGGCATGCCCGGGCGTCCTGGGCGAGCCCGGCATGGTGATCGCTCCGCGTCCTCGGTAGGCGCAAGGCGATTGTGTATACCCAGCGGTAGCCGCTACACACATCCCCCCAGAATCGACTTGCACCGGCAGGGTCAATTTAAGGGGGGTCCTGATGACCCGGCCGAAGCGACCCCTGGCGGGTCGTGGGGGGGGGGGGGGTCCGGTGTGGTGGTGGGCGGTCGAGTGGGGGGCACCGTGGACGGGGGGCGGCCTCGCCGCGGCGGAAGGGCCAACCGTGGCGGTTGGTCGATGTCCACGTGCGCCGGCTTGAGGCGGTCCACCGCAATCCGGTCCGATCCGACCTGCCGCCGATGTTGATGACTAACGACTTGTCGTCCCGTCGCAGGACCCGGAAGGGCCAGTCGTACGGCGGCCGGAGTGGCCCCCGATGTGCGTCATGACGCACAAAAACGTACTCCGCTGTGCGAAGCGCTGGGGGGACGTAGGACTGGGGGTCACCGTGGTGGGACGTTGGCACGGGGGCAAACCGTCGGGCGGTCTCCTGGAGGTCCGAGCGCTGGTGAGCTGCGGACCAGGGACTGGTAGCGTCAGGCACGAATTCGCCCGGGACACGTAGCGCCTGGCCGTAGACAAGCTCGGCGGTGGACGCCCGGAGGTCCTCCTTGGGGGCCGTGCGGAGGCCCAAAAGGACCCACGGCAGCCGGTCGGCCCAACCGCCGTCCTGAAGGCCGGCCATGAGCGCGGCCTTCATGGAGCAGTGGAATCGCTCGCACAACCCGTTGGCTTGGGGGTGGTAGGCCGTAGTACGGTGGAGCTTGACCCACAGGTTGCGGGCGACCGCGCCCCACAGCTCGGAGGTGAACTGCGGTCCGCGGTCCGACAAGGTGTGCGCCGAAGCGGGCGACCCAGGTGGCGATGAAAGCCTGCGCCACGTCGGCGGTGGTGGTGGAGACGAGGGGAACGGCCTCCGGCCACCTGGTGGTCCTGTCCACCATGGTGAGCAGGTGTGTGAAACCCCGTGATGGGGGGAGGGGGCCCACCAGGTCCACGTTGACGTGGTCGAAACGTCGTTCGGGCACGGTGAAAGGTGCCAGCGGGGCCTGGGTGTGTCGGTGGACCTTGGCCTGTTGGCAGGCTGTGCAGGTGCTGGTCCAATCGCGGACATCCCGTCGAAGGCCGTGCCAGACGAATCGCGCCGACACCAGCTTCTGGGAAGCTTTCCGGCCCGGGTGGGAAAGGCCGTGGAGGGAGGCGAAGATGCGGCCTTGCCAGGTAACGGGCACGATGGGGCGAGGCTGGCCTTGGGAGACGTCACAGAGCAGGACAGTGTCCGCGAAGGGGATGTCGGCCAGGCGGAGGCCCGTGTCCGCCGCCCGGAGGGCTTGCACCGTGGTGTCGGTGGTTTGGTCCGCCGCCATAAGCGCGAAGTCCTCGCCGAGGTGGACCGCGTTCGCGCTGGCCCGAGAAAGACAGTCGGCCACGGCGTTGTCTTTGCCGGCGACGTGCCGGATGTCCGTGGTAAACTCCGACACGGCGGAGAGGTGGCGCTGTTGGCGGGCCGACCACGGCTCCGTGACCTTGGCCATTGCGTAAACCAACGGCTTGTGGTCGACGAACGCCGTGAAGGGTCGGCCCTCAGGAGGTGGCGGAAATGGCGAACGACCAGGTGTAGACCGAGGAGCTCACGGTCAAACGTGCTATATTTGAGCTCGTTCGGCCGGAGTTGCCGGCTGAAAAAAGCGAGTGGCTGCCAAACCCCGTTCACCCATTGCTCATGTACGGCGCCCACTGCGTAGTCGAAGGCATCCGTGGTGAGGGCGATGGGAGCGTTGAGCACCGGGTGAGCGAGCAGTGTTGCGTCGGCGAGGGCCCTCTTTGAGCTTTTAAAGGCCGCGTCCATTGCTGCGGACCAGACGACGTCGTGCTTGGCCGGCTTGCCCCGGAGGGCTTCGTAGAGGGGCCGCATGAGTTGAGCAGCGCGGGGCACGAAGCGGTGATAGAAATTCACCATTCCCAGGAATTCCTGCAGGGCCTTTATGGAGCGGGGACGCGGAAACGTGGTGATGGCCTCGACCTTGGTTGGCAGCGGCACGGCCCCGTTCTTGGTGATGTGGTGGCCCAAAAAATCAACGGCCGTCGTGCCGAAGTGGCATTTGGCCGGGTTGACGATGAGGCCGTGCTCGCTGAGGCGCCCCAACAGTGTTCGGAGGTGGAGGAGGTGCTCGGCCCGGGACGTGCTGGCGACGAGGATGTCGTCCAGGTAAACGAAGAGGAACGGCAGGTCACGCAGCACGCCGTCCATCAAGCGCTGGAACGCCTGAGCCGCGTTCTTGAGGCCAAACGGCATTCGCAGGAATTCGAATAAGCTGAACGGCGTGATGACGGCCGTTTTTGGGACGTCGCCCGCCCTGACAGGTACCTGGTGATATCCCCGTATTAAATCGATCTTTGAAAAAATGACCCGTCCTGCCAAACGGGCGGAGAAGTCTTGGATGTGCGGGATCGGATACCTGTCAGGGGTGGTAGCGTCGTTAAGGCGGCGGTAGTCGCCACATGGGCGCCAGCCGCCCCCTGGTTTTGGGACGATGTGTAGTGGCGAAGCCCACGCGCTATCGGAGCGCCGCACGATGCCGAGGTGTTCCAAAGCGTCGAACTCGGCTTTGGCCACGGCGAGCTTGGCTGGGTCGAGGCGGCGGGCTCTGGCGTAGACCGGCGGGCCCGTGGTTGGTATGTGGTGCTCGATCCCATGTCGTACTGCGACGGCCGAAAACGTCGGCCGCGTGAGGGCCGGGAACTCCGTGAGCAGGCGAGCAAACTCGTTCGCCGCCGGGAGGGCGCATGCCAGCTCGGTCGGGGCGAAGCTGCTCAATGTGCATTGTGCATGCCAGGGAGCTGAAGGTCTCGGCGTTGATGAGGCGACGCCGTTGGACGTCCACCAGCAGTCCGTGTGCGCAGAGGAAGTCGGCGCCTAGCAGAGCCATGGGCACGCTTGCGTTTACAAAAGTCCAATTAAAGCGTTGGCCGCCGAAGCAGAGGGTGACGTTGCGCGGGCCGAAGGTGCGGATGGCCGATCCGTTGGCCGCAACCAAGGAGGGGCCGCAAACCGCGGACTGCCTGTCCTGATCGGAGGCGGGTATGACGCTCATTTGGGCGCCGGTGTCACACAGGAAGCGCCGTCCGGACGCTTTGTCCGTGATGAAAAGTAAGTTGCCCGTGTGGCCGGCGCTCATGGCTGGTATTGAACGCCGGCCCGGCCGTTTCCCGGCTTGCCGAAGGTGCACGGGGGTCGGCATGTCCGGGCCTTCTGTCCGAACCTGGCATGATAATAACACCACGCCTGGTCAGGTGGAGGCTCCGGTCGTCGTGCTGGAGGTGGTCGGCGCGGCGTAGCGGCCGCTAATTGCGTCGGCAGTTCGGTCGTCGACCGTGCCGGGTGCTCGGGCACCATGGGCATTGCTTCGGACGGCGGTGGGCTCCAAGTCGCTGATCCAATGCGTTGGCCTGCCGCGGAGATCTTGTCGGCTTCCCTGGCGAGGGCGCGAGGATCCGTGATCGTCGTGCTTGCCAGGGCGAGGCGTACCGGGCTAGGCAGCTGACGGAGGAACAGCTCCCGGAACAGGAATGCCGGAGAGTGCTCGCCGAGCTGCGAAAGCATGTAGTCCATTCGCTCGGACGGGCGCGTGGTGCCGAGCTCGGGCAGGTCGAGCAGGCGCCGTGCGCGTGCCGCTGATGAGAGGGCGAAAGCGTCGAGGAGGAGCTTTTTAATCGCGTCGTGTTTGTCAGCGGCTGGCGGGCGCTCGAGGAGGCTCAGGACGCGGGCCGCGGTGGCTGAGCCGAGTGCTGCTACCACATGGTGGAAGCGGGTGTCGTCGGCCGTGATGCCTCGCAGGGCGAACAGGGGGTCCGCCTGGGCGAACCAAACCGCCGCGTGAGCCTCCCAGAAGGTAGGCAGTTTGAGGGCAACTGCCCTGTCCATGTCGGGTCACCAATGTAGGAGCTATGCTCCAACGTAAATCGAAAGAATGGACGCGACAAAAAGCTGGAATTCGTGTGAGTTTCTTTATTGTGTCAAATCAACTCGGGTACTCTGAAAAGCCCGTTTATCGGGCAGCAATATATATGCACATTATCCCGGAGCGTTTGCCCGGGAAAGGCGAGAGGGGGCGTGCCCGGGCGTCCCGGACGAGGCCTGACAAGTCGAGAGCGGGCATGCCCGGGCGTCCCGGATGAGGCCTGGCAAGTCGAGAGCGGGCATGCCCGGGCGTCCTGGGCGAGCCCGGCATGGTGATCGCTCCGTGTCCTCGGTAGGTGCAAGGCGATTGTGTATACCCAGCGGTAGCCGCTACAATATATATATATATATATATATGTATATATATATATATATATATATATATATATATGTATATATATATATATATATGTATATATATATATATATATATATATATATATATATATATATTTATATATATACATATATTGTTGCTGATTCGAGGGTCGGCTCTCCCCTTATCAAGGGGGGGTTAATCCCCTTGTCTTTTAAGCTGGCCGTCCCCCAATCCTGGAAATTATGACGCTCCTCCCGGTCGGAATCAGCTAGGGTGATTTGTCAATGGAGTCCCAAATACCTACGTACTAACCCCGACCGCGAGTAGGGAAATAACTCCTGCTCAAACCACGGACAAGATGGAAATTGCCGAGCGGTTAGCAATCCGCAGCCCGAGCCGTTAACAATAAAACTAAACCCGAGCCTGAGCGGTTCCGAAATCGTGCCACAGGTACTCAATTGGAAGAAAAGACGGAGGCGAGCGAATGAGAGGAAACCAGAGTAAGGGAAGAACAAAGAGTGGGTTTATTAATTATTTACAAGACGCAAAGAAGAGGAAACGAAAGCATGTACAAGAAGAGAGAAACAAAAGGACACAGGGCATTCTTAACTACACAGTCTTACTTACAACCCCAGGACAAACAGACAGACTTACACGGGAGGGTAGTGGTAGGAGGAGAAGGTCCAAGCAGATGGTCCAGGCGATGGGATCCGGTCCAGGCTCTGGGTCCGCGGGCGAAGAACGGCAGGCAGCTTCGCGTGTCGTTGGCGCACTACCGGACCATGCATAGGGCTAGGCGAGGGCTGGAATTTTCGCGTACGTATATTGTGCCAAACGCTCTCTCTCTCCCGGATCAGTCCGTTAACAAAGGCTCGTGGCACAGTTCGTTACGAAAGGAGGTCGAACAATGCCATTGAGCTCTCCCCACGCAGTCCTCCCAATGCAATCCCCGGCGCAGTTCTTACAATGGAGCTCCCTCGCGCAGTTCTTACAATGGAGCTCCCTCACGCAGTTCTTACAATGGAGCACCCTCGCGCAGTTCTTACAATGCAATCCCCGGCGCAGTTCTTTAACAATGGAGCTCCCTTGCGCAGTTCTTACAATGGAGCTCCCTCGCACAGTTCTTACAATGGAGCTCCCTCGCGCAGTTCTTAATATTCGAGCTCTCCCCGCGCCGTCCTTGATATTCGAGCTCTCCCCGCGCCATCCTTGATAGTCAAGCTCTCCCCGCGCCATCCTGAAGGCAGTCCTCGCGCTTGCCCTTATATAACGCGCTTAGAAATCAATGCACGCTTCATCGAGCCACGCCTATCAGTCAGCTCACCTCAGCCCCGATTGGTCAGCGAGGGCTCAGTGGCTCCGCCCCTGATGGAACGTTGACAGGGCCACGCCTCGTTCTTGGCGCTCCGTCCCCTTCTTCTCCAAGCTTGACCGCGTGCGCAATGGTGTTTGGAGCGAACGCTGAGGCGGCTGCGGCTGGCAGAGGCGCGTAACCCAATTTGGAGAGAGAGACTGGCAAAATGGACGGAATGTGGCCTATCTTATTTAATTAATGCAATGCAGATTCAACCATTGGGAACACAGCCTTATCTGAAACATACTAAGGAAATAACTGACAGTACTATGGTGTCGTCTGTGCTGCATATGGCCTAACTATGGGTGCAACCTTTGACCTTTTAACAAATAGAATATTTACAAGAATTATTTACAAGTGAGGGGTTCTCAAAACCACAACACTGCACCCTCCTCTCCTCCAGGCCCGTCCCGGGCCGAAACAACTTCAATTTAATGTGACACTTAGGTGTGGTAACCCTCTACTTTTAACCTCACCCTGAGTGCGACAGTTTTAACACTAAATATGTCCCGCCTGCTGCGTTGCATTCTATCTTACAGACACATGCCCACAGACTAACCGAATTGCGGAATTATTTTGAAACTACACATTAAGCCGGGGGGGAGCATTATTTACAAAAACACTAATTTATTTACAAACTGTCACCCAGGACCTGTCTTTTGTGGGAAACAAAAGCAGAACTTTTGATAAGGGGAAGATCATTGCCATGCACTGCACTGATACACCATACCATATGCACCAACAAAACAAAATGCATGAAAAGCACCACAAAGAGCACCAAAAAGCACCATAACAAAAGAAAATGCACCAAACACATTTCAGAACAATAATAATGGCGTCTTGTGATGTCTTCTCTGCTCCTCTGCTGGGCTGGCTGCTGGGCCGCTGGTTCTGGCTGCCTTCTTACTTGCCGTCTATTTAATAATTAAAAAGGGCACACACAGCGTCCGCTTTTTATTTACGGCCAGCAGGGCCAACTGAGGTGGTCCACCTGCTGGGCGCTGGGCATAGGTGCCACCTTAACTGTGGTCCGCAAGCAAGAGGCTGCTGGCAGCAATGGTCGGTCCCAGCAGAGACGCCAGGCCACAGTACGTGTGGTCCAAAGTGGTGCCAGGCCACAGAACGTGTGGTCCATATGTGGTGCCAGTGTGGTCCATATGGTGCATCAGTGCAGGCCGGAGGCAGCGAAGGTGCGGGCACACAACTGCGGTCACCTGCGCACTCCCCCCGGGCCAAAAAGAAACAGGTCCATGAGTGGGGGAAGGAGGACAAGCAAAGCAGCGGGGCAAGGCCGCAAGAGTACACGTTAAAAACAAGGCAATGCAAGGTGAAGGGCCCTGGAGAGCGAGCGGAGAAAGCCCGTCCCTAGTGTACGTTCCGCCCCCCCCCCCCCCCCCGTCACCTGACCTACCCTTGCCCCTACCCCGTATTTACACAGTCTACACACTTAAAAATTCCGTCTCTACCCGTCTTGTCCTTCCCATTCCCTCTAATCCAAATTCGTCATCAATCCCCCCTAAGGAGGAAGAGATGGAATAACAAACAATGTCACCCCCACGTCGAGATGCGTCTTTCATTCCCAAATGTCTGCCAAAATATGGTGTGGAGTTTATTACCTTGGTGAGTGGGTGCGGATGGTGCAAAGAGATTTTCTCCTAACTACCTTCTAAATGACATTAACACACTTTACACTACCCGGGGTCTTTCCCTGCAAAACCATTGGCCATCTTTACTCTATGCGGTTCTAAAAACCAATTCCCATTGAACATACTGTGGCGCTCACCAAATTTGGGGTCTCACTCCCCCGATTCTTTCCCCCCTGTGCCCTCGCACAATTTCGGGACTGGGTCGTGTGGCTCACCAGCAGGTCTGCTCACCTGCACACCTCCGCCACTGTACGTCGCCACCCGAGCTTACCTGCTCCTCACCCTTACCTACCTGGGGAAGGCCCTCCCTGGCGCTTACACCCTCGGTGCCCTCTCTGGCACTGGGCTACCTGGGTCCGTCCTCCGGATCCTCGGGCCCCATTGAACACTAACTGGCTCCCAGAGCCTACCTGCGGCCTCACCTGGCCGACAGACTAACAGTGGCGGAGTGCCCAACCAACCATTCTCACTAACAGGCCACACGCCCAGCCATTTCACTCCACTAATGCACCCATCCAAGCAGTACTCTGCTACTCTCGCACCACAGATGTCAATATCCAACCACAATTTACCTACTCCCTCTGCCTACTTTTAATCTACCCTGCCCGGGTATTCGTGAGGGGGGTCCATCCTTCCCCCATTCACACCTTCCCTTCGCACCATACACTCCACTCCACGTATTCCACAATACTCACTCCACACCATTCATTCCATACTCCATGCCATCTATTCCAGACAACCATTCTCCATGCACCTGTATTTCACTTGCACACCTTGCAAGTCAATCACTCAATGCACACAGCATCATCTGTCTAACTATTGCCCTTCGAAGATTAGTGCTTCCCAGTCATCCCTTATACTACTGCACATCCCACATCGTTATCAACCATCTAATCTACTCTACTCTACGTCCCCACTACAGGTACAATGTCACTACTTACTTCTAAAGTCACCTATGGTCATCTCTAGGTCCTATACATTATCCAAGCCCTCCCTGGCTAGGTTTTCACCGCCATACCCCATAAACTATAGCTCCTCTGCCCAAATAATGGTAGTGAATGGTAAAACTACCATCCATCACTATCACTACTACCATCAGTCCACTACACTACGAGCCTCTGTGCGGGGAAATACATTTCCATAGCTCGACTTCGAAAAGCCGGCTATCTGTGCGGATGGTGGGTCTACTGTAGGTTGGGTCCGTCCGGCATTTACGATTCTGGGGAGTAGGTTTTGTCGGGCCAAGGCTCCAAGCACCATCCCTACGCAGGGCCTCTCGCTCCCATGCGCGGTGGCCCAGCCTTGCCCGGCCGGAGCGCCGCCACCGCAAGGGGGCGCCGCTCCGAACCCTTCTCCTTCCCCTCGAACCGGGCCGCCCGCTTTGCCTGTCAAAGCGCGGACCCGAATCGTGCACGGCGCTCCGTGCAGGAGTGATGCGGCCACGATCCCGGCTGGCCTCCGCAGCAAACAAAGAGCACCACTCCCCGAGCGCTCGCGTCGGCTATACGTCGGCCTGAACGCTGTCCCGGTTAATGTCGATGCTTTACTCGCATGCTCACATCTACACGCGACTCTTCCCATACTCACACATCCAGGTGTCTCCATACACTCCGTTATTGCACTTTCTCTTGCCTTCTCTTCCGCTCCACACTCAGGTGCACACCACTTGCTGCTCGCACACTCCATAACACACCTTTCTTCCCCGCACTCCTCGCGTGCACTCGCCCTCGGTACGTACTCCATACCACCCATGAGGGTGCACTCTTGCATCCACCCATTCAGCGCACACCTACCCACGGGTGTGCAATCCCCTGTCGCACACCCAATCACACGCTCCACAACCAACTCAGGTGTGCATCTGCGCACACTCGCCACAACCAACTCACACTCCGTGTCACTCTCACTCAACCCACTTTCACACTCTGTAACACACTCACTCCTCGGCGCACACTTTTTTCTTACACGCGCGCCATTCATCTTCACACAGCGCACCACGGACCTTTCACCAACGCCCGGGGTCCGCTGGGATCCCAAGAGCGCGAAAATTATTTTTGCGCTAAACACTTTCCCGCAAAATCTTTTCACGCCATATACAGCCCGACTCACCTTGGCGCTTCTTCTTCCTCGCTCCAACACCTGCAAACTTTCATTGGGGTTAAGCACGGCATCACGATGCGAATACAGACTTTGCATGCATTCCATTTCTTCCTCCCGCGAGTGCTTTTCTAATTCCGATGTCTCTTCCGCCCCAATTCCCATTATAATGATTTTAATTCCTTTATTTTCGACGACCGCTGGCGCTAATAAAATTTTCACTACTTCGGCGGTCGCCGGCTTCCCCATACCCCAGGTCGCGATCTCTACCCCGGTCCACGTGACTTTGCTTTTCTCAACTTCGCTCAACCTGCGCTCCTCTAGCCGCGTTACCTCGTCGCATACCCCCGCGACCTCTTCGCCCAATCTGCGGTCCACCTCTTCCTCAAATTCCTTTATTTCGTAGCTGGCTTGCCCCCTCGCCAGCCCCTTGTTAATGTCTTTCATTTGGTCACCCACGTCCTCTAATTAGCGCCCCAATTTGTGCTCTAATCCCCCAAATTTGCTGTCTAACCCCTCAATTTGACCTCCCAATTGCTCCCTTCTTCCTATTTTCCATTCCCTCACTATCAGCCCTCATTTCTCCCATCTCTTTCCTTAATCCCCCAATTTGGCTTCCCAAATCATTTTTTAATCCCTCAATTTGGTTTCCCAACCCCATTTGTACGACTGCCTGTAGCTGCGCCATGAGGGCTTGCATATCTATCCCTCCCGCTTGCGCAGCAGGCGCGGCCCTCGTCGCCATGTGCGAGGCGCCACCATTTTGTGTGCCTGCAACCCCCTCTACCGCACCTTCATTATTTTTCTCCTCCATTACTCCCACTTCTTCCCTGGGTCCTGGGTTGACGCTAACTCCTCCTCTACCTCCTCATTTTCCCCCACCGGCATCCGATCGCCTTGGGTATCCATGCCACGACTATAATTTGGTTTTAAATAAAAATTTTGGCCGCTCGAAATTGACCAAATTTTTTTTAAAGATGGTATAAAAATTTGGTTCAGGTCCAATCCCACTCCTGACACCAATTGTTGCTGATTCAGGGGTCGGCTCTCCCCTTATCAAGGGGGGGGTGGTTAATCCCCTTGTCTTTTAAGCTGGCCGTCCCCCAATCCTGGAAATTATGACGCTCCTCCCGGTCGGAATCAGCTAGGGTGATTGGTCAATGGAGTCCCAAATACCTACGTACTAACCCCGACCGCGAGCAGGTAAATAACTCCCGCTCGAACCACGGACAAGATGGAAATTTCCGAGCGGTTAGCAATCCGCGGCCCGAGCCGTTAACAATAAAACTAAACCCGATCCTGAGCGGTTCCGAAATCGTGCCACAGGTACTCAATTGGAAGAAAAGACGGAGGCGATCGAATGAGAGGAAACCAGAGTAAGGGAAGAACAAAGAGTGGATTTATTAATTATATTTACAAGACCCAAAGAAGAGGAAACGAAAGCATGTACAAGAAGAGAGAAACAAAAGGACACAGGGACTCTTAACTATACAGTCTTACTTACAACCCCAGGACAAACAGACAGACTTACACGGGAGGGTAGTGGTAGGAGGAGAAGGTCCAAGCAGATGGTCCAGGCGATGGGATCCGGTCCAGGCTCCGGGTCCGCGGGCGAAGAACGGCAGGCAACTTCGCGTGTCGTTGGCGCACGACCGGACCTTACATATGGCTAGGTCGAGGGCTGGAATGCCGCGTACGTATATTGTGCCAAACGCTCTCTCTCTCCCGGATCAGTCCGTTAACAAAGGCTCGTGGCGCAGTTCGTTACGAAAGGAGGTCGTACAATGCCATTGAGCTCTCCCCGCGCAGTCCTCCCAATGCAATCCCCGGCGCAGTTCTTACAATGGAGCTCCCACGCGCAGTTCTTACAATGCAATCCCCGGCGCAGTTCTTCAACAATGGAGCTCCCTCGCGCAGTTGCAGTGTTGCGGTTTTGAGAACCCCTCACTTGTAAATACTTGTAAATAATTCTTGTAAATATTCTGTTTGTTAAAAGGTCAAAGGTCGCACCCATAGTTAGACCATATGCAACATGTAGGACACCATAGGACTGTCAGTTATTTCCTTAGTATGTGTTTCAGATAAGGCTGTGTTCCCAATAGTTGAATCTGCGTTGCATTAATTAAATAAGAAAGGCCCCATTCCGTCCATTTTGCCAGTCTCTCTCTCCAAATTGGGTTACGCGCCTCTGCCAGCCGCAGCCACCTCAGCGTTCGCTCCAAACGCCATTACGCACGCGGTCAAGTTGGAGAAGAAGGGGGCAGAGCGCCAAGAACGAGGTGTGGCCCTGTCAACGTTCCATCAGGGGCGGAGCCAGTGAGCCCTCGCTGACCAATCGGGGCTGAGGTGAGCTGACTGATAGGCGTGGCTCGATAAAGCGCGCATTGATTTCTAAGCGCGTTATATAAGCGCAAGCGCGAGGACTGCTTTCAGGACGGCGCGGGGAGAGCTCTAATATCAAGGACGGCGCGGGGAGAGCTCGAATATCAAGGACAGCGCAGGGAGAGCTCGAATATTAAGAACTGCGTGAGGGAGCTCCATTGTAAGAACTGCGCGAGGGAGCTCCATTGTAAGAACTGCGCAAGGGAGCTCCATTGTTAAAGAACTGAGCCGGGGATTGCATTGTAAGAACTGCGCGAGGGAGCTCCATTGTAAGAACTGCGCGAGGGAGCTCCATTGCAAGAACTGCGCGAGGGAGCTCCATTGTAAGAACTGCGCGAGGGAGCTCCATTGTAAGAACTGCGCCGGGGATTGCATTGGGAGGACTGCGCGGGGAGAGCTCAATGGCATTGTACGACCTCCTTTCATAACGAACTGCGCCACGAGCCTTTGTTAACGGACTGATCCGGGAGAGAGAGAGCGTTTGGCACAATATACGTACGCGGCATTCCAGGTCCGGTCGTGCTTCAACGACACGCGAAGCTGCCTGCCGTTCTTCGCCGGCGGACCCGGAGCCTGGACCGGATCCCATCGCCTGGACCATCTGCTTGGACCTTCTCCTCCTACCACTACCCTCCCGTGTAAGTATGTCTGTTTGTCCTGGTGTTGTAAGTAAGACTGTAGAGTTAAGATTGCCCTGTGTCCTTTTGTTTCTCTCTTCTTGTGCATGCTTTCGTTTCCTCTTCTTTGGGTCTTGTAAATAATTAATCAACCCACTCTTTGTTCTTCCCTTACTCTGGTTTCCTCTCATTCGATCGCCTCCATCTTTTCTTCCA
>NC_136261.1:275647878-275757878 GCF_964187855.1 Myxine glutinosa
AGTGAGATTTGTCAGGATTGAAAGACATGTTCCACTTGTTTGACCAGTCTGTGATTTTGTCCAGGTCTTCAGAGAGTGAGGAGGCTGCAGACTGCCGATCTGAGGGAAGAGGATTGGAGCGGCAGAGAGTGGAGTCATCAGCAAAGAGATAGAGAGGATTTTCCAGAGAGTCGGAGAGATCATTGATAAAGACCAGAAAAAGCACAGGGCCCAGCACACTTCCTTGGGAAACTCCAGCCTGAACAGGAAGGGGAGATGAGAGAAATCCATTCAGGGCCACACGTTGACTACGACCAGAGAGGAAGTCCGCAAGCCATGCATGGAGATTTCCATGGATACCATAGGAGGAGAGTTTGGTGAGCAGAGCTGGGTGCCAGACCGTATCAAAGGCCCGTGATATGTCAAGGGAGACAGCTCTGATTTCCTGTTTGGCATTGAGGACCTCCATCCATTGTTGAGACAGCAGAAGCAGCATGTCCAGAGTAGAGTGACCTGGTCTGAAACCAAATTGATGATCAGAGATCAAGCCATTGGAGAAGAGGAAAGATTTCATATCCGAAGCAATGATGGATTCCATGACTTTGCTGATAATTGGGAGCAGGCATGGTCTGTAGTTGCAAGGATCTGTTTTTGCACCTTTTTTGTGTAAAGCGGTAATGTTAGCTGATTTCCAGGATGCTGGCAGATGACCTTGAGCAAAAGATAGGGTGAAAAGAACAGAGAGAGGGTGAGATAGAGCGGCAGAGCAGGATTTTAGGACCCGTGGGCTGATGCCGTCTGGTCCAGTTGCAGAATCAGAGTCGAGGTTTGACAAAAACTCCTCCACCTTGTCAGGAGAGAAGGACACAGAGTCCAGGAGCAGTTGGGTTCGACTGGGAAAGGTGGGAACAGAGAGAGATGGGTTTGGGACTAAGGATTTCGAGGCGAACACAGAGTTGAGGCATTCGGCTTTGTCACGTGCGATGTCAACTGTGTGGCCATTTGAGGTAAGGGAGGGGATGGAGGGGGAACAAACACCAGAAACGGATTTGACCAGACGCCACCAGGATTTGGAGGAAGGAGACAGGTTTGAGAGTTCATTCTTGAGTGAGGAGAGATAGTGCTTCCTGGCACTCCTGAGGGTAGACACACACTTGTTCCGAGCTTGGTGGAAGGAACTGAGATTTCCTTCAGTTGGATTAGCCTTCCAAGAGGCAAAGGCAAGTTGTTTCAGAGCAACTGCCTCACCACAAGCTGATTGTGCTTGATGGAGCAGCCATCGTCCAGATGCTGAAGCCGGCTGCATCAAAGACCTTTGAAGAGTATGCACAACAGATCTTCATCCCATATATGTCCACGAAGCTGCAAACAGTGTCACGCCTGGATCTGGTCTGGGATACTTACCTTGCTGATTCACTGAAAGGTAGTACACGTGCAAAGCGGGGACAAGGTGTGCGGAGACGTGTGGTGGCTGCCGCAGCCATACCAGGAAACTGGCAGAACTTCCTACGAGTGGACAGCAACAAGACCGAGCTGTTCAGGTTCCTCTCAGCAGCTCTCATGGAATGGTTTGACCAGGAGGACAAGCAACTCGTCATTACTGATGGAGAGGCAGTGCTCAGCAAGCCACTACTGCCAGATCTGACCTCACTCGCCCCATGTAACCATGAAGAGGCTGACAGTCGGATGTTGCTGCATGCATCTCACGCAGTCCAGCATGGACACCATGCAATACTCATCCGGACTGTAGACACCGATGTTGTGGTGCTGGCAGTGTCCCTGGCACAGGAGTTGCAACCAGAAGACAAACTGTGGCTGGCATTCGGAACAGGCCAGAGTTTCCGATACCTAGCAGCACACGAAATAGCAGCTGGATTGGGACGAGAGAAGGATCGTGCACTGCCAATGTTCCACGCTCTAACAGTCTAACTGGATGCAGCAGCTGGATTGGGACGAGAGAAGGCTCGTGCACTGCCAATGTTCCACGCTCTAACTGGATGCGACACTGTGTCTAGTTTTCATAGACATGGCAAGAACACTGCGTGGGCAGTCTGGACGGTACTGCCAGAACTCACTGAGGCGCTGCTGCTGCTGTCCTCTGCACCTCGTGACATACCAGACGATGCAATGCGCATCATCGAGAGGTTCGTGATCCTGTTGTATGATCGAACCAGCAAATGCACAGACATTGACAAGGCCAGGAGGAAACTCTTCGCAAGGAAGAACAATGTGCAGCTCATCCCTCCAACGAAGGCAGCTCTGGAGGAACATGTCAAGAGGGCAGTGTATCAAGGTGGACATGTGTGGGGTCAGATACTGCTGCCAGCACCAGAGCTCCCTCCACCAACCAACTGGGGTTGGTCAAGGACTGGAGAAGGACAGTACACACCTTACTGGACCAGGCTAACTGAGGCAGCTCACAGCTGCATTGAGCTGGTTTCTTGCAAGTGCAAGAAAGGGTGTGTGAGGCGCTGCAAGTGCAAAAAGGCTGCCCTTCAGTGCACAGCCCTCTGTGTGTGTGAAGGGGACTGCACATGACGATGAGTCAACAACATACATGTACTTGTGGCAATGCTGAACTTGTTAACATGACACTGTTTATGTACACGTATCTTCAGTACCGGTATATACCTAGCCTCAGATACCAGTACACCTAGCCTCAAATACTAGACCATGTAGCATGTCAGTATTATACCTAAGACATTTACAGAACTAAGACATTCTTTTCAAAGTATTGTGTTGAATCCAATATTTGCCTAGATAATTTCCAAATAAAATTATATAACAGACTGTGATAGATAATATTAAGTTGAAATTGGTACCATTGGATTCCTTGCCCCCAAAAACATACATTTAGATACCAGAATCAAGTCAATAGCTGCATTACGTCCAGAGATAATAGCAAATGTAGATTTCAAGTGGCGGCCATTTTGAAATCCAATATGGCGGACATAAAGAGAGAATTTCAAGTGGCCCAATATCTGAAAATGTTCGCAACATATTAATGTACATTTGTGCCAAATTTGGTGCTTGTATCACAAAATGCACAACAGGTTTGCTATGCTGCTACACTTATATATATATATATATATATATATATATATATACACACATACATACATACATAAATAAAATTAGAACACACCTGTAGCATGCACTCATGGGGCAAGCAGCTACCATGTTGGAATACCCTTCCCTCACTAGAATGCGAAAGGTACAGGCATAGCTGAGAGTGTGATAAGTGCATTACTTTGTCAGGTTCTGTTGACAGAATGTTGACATGTTGACAATTCACATTTATTTTTCTCTTTTGCTTGTCTTCCTTCAGAACCTTGTAATCGAGTATGAAAGTGACTGACAAAACTGAGAGTTTGATTTTAGTCACAAGTGCCAAGTTGAGTTGGTCTGCGATAATAATTGAGTTTCAGTGCCTCAACACAATGGAATGCTTGGGGGGAAGGGAGATGAGAGGGAGGGTGTTTAAACTACAAATTGATAATCGTCCAGAAACAGTTGCTGCTTTGATTGTCTTTTTTAAGCACTAAGACACACACACACACACACACACACACACACACACACACACACACACACACACGCACACGCACACACACCTTAACCAGAGGTACAATTCCATGCACAGTCGTCACCAAAAATACTGGCACCCTTGCACCGTTTTCAAATAACTCACAATTTCTCCAAAAATAAGTTGAAATTGACAAAAGTATTTGGTCTCCATAATTCTTTATTACACTGTTATCTCACTCTTAATATTACAGAACCTTTGTTTTTGATTCAGAACTTAATATATCCTTTTAAATCAGAAAATAAAAAGAAATGGTATTGACAAAATTATTGACACCATGGACTTAATATTTGGTAGCACAGCGTTTGGACAAAATAACTGCAGTCAAGCACTTCCTGAAGCCATGAATGAGCTTCCGACACCTCTCTACTAGCAGTTTGGCCCAATCTTCTTGTGCAAACTGCTCCAGTTCTCCCAGATTTGAAGGGTGCCTTCTCCCAACTGCTGTTTTCAGATCTCCCCACAGGTGTTCAATGGGATTTAGATCTGGACTCATTGCTGGCCACTTCAGAACAGTCCAGCGTTTTGTCTTGAACCATTCCCGGGTGCTTTTTGAAGTGTGTTTGGGGTCATTGTCCTGCTGCAAGACTCATGACCTTCTATGGAGACCCAGCTTTCTCAAACTGGGTTGAACATTGTGCTCCAAAATGCCTTGGTAATCTCCTGATTTCATGATCCCATGCACACATTCAAGGCACCCAGTGCCAGAGGCAGCACAGCAACTCCAAAACATCACTGAACCTCCTCCATGTTTGACTGTAGGGAAGGTGTTCTTTTCTTTGAAGGCTTCATTTTGTTTTCTGTAAACATAGAGATGATGTGCTTTACCAAAAAGCTCTAATTTGGTCTCATCTGTCCACAGGACATTCTCCCAAAAGGATTTTGGCTTGTTCAGGTGTGTTTTGGGAAACTTCAGTCGGGCTTTCTTATGTCTCTCTCAGCAGTGGGGTCCTCCTGCGTCTCCTACTGTAGAACGCCCTTTCATTGAGTTGTTGACGGATGGTGCGAGTTGAAACTGTCGTACCTTGTGTCTGAAGGTCAGATTGAATCTGTTTGGCAGTTGATTGAGGTGCTCTCTCCACTATTCGAACAACCCTTTGCTGCAATCTTCGATCAAGTTTTTTCTCGCAGCCACGTCCAGGGAGGTTGGCTGCAGTGCCATGGGCCTTAAACTTCCTGATAACATTGCGTATGGTGGACACAGGAGCATCAAGGTCTCTGGAGATGGACTTGTAGCCTGAGATTGTCCATGCTTGGCTACAATTTTGTGTCTGACCTCCTCAGACATTTCTCTGGTTTTCTTTCTTTTCTCCATGCTCATTGCGTTCTTTGTCACGGTACACACAGTGACACAAAACAGCGGAATGACTCTTTTTCTCTATTCAAACTGGTTGAATGAGTGATTTTTATATTGCAGGCACCTGCATCTCACAACAGGTGAGTTCAATTCCAAAGTAAAGGAGAATCACCTGCTTGAAATCTAATTATTTCGAACAACTTCTAAAAGGTGCCAATAATATTGTCCGGGCCATTTTAGGATTTCTGTGTGGAATTAGCTGAGATTTAGTAATTTTCTAAGCTTTTTTTGTTTTGTTCCACTGCAAACAAAATAAATACATATGTGGATACAAAATGATTTTTTAATTTAAACAATTTTCTGGAAGAAATGGTGCATTATTTGAAAAGTGCAAGGGTGCCAATATTTTTGGCCACAACTGTATCCCACGGAGCTGTGTATTTTCTTGACAAAGTGTTCCTCCACCTTGAATCCTCACCGTCTGTTGCGTGGAAGCTCCGCGGGCTCAACTCAGAATATATTTCTTGACTGTTGTTCATGGTACATTCAGTACTTTTAAAGAACCAAAATATTGATGTAAAAAGTTATTAGAGATGTATGGCGTGCTGTAAAGACAATATATAGACAGTAAAGACAATTAATTGCGTGGTTCCCAATTGGCGGTCCGCGGTCATTTATCGTGACCTTTGCCGGTCTGTGGTGAGAATAAGGTTAAGAACCACTGATCTATACAATGATATGGAATTTCCAGTGACAAAGAGAGGTCATTGCTTGAGACAAAGAACAGAAACCTTCCTTCAAGAATGTATCTCATGTGGAAGTGCATGGGAGATAACGTGATCCAAAGAACCCCATTACTTTGCAAGGACAGTGATCTGATAACCAGTTCAGGAGGTATAGTGGACACACTTCGCTGACCATTTGGAAAACAAGACAAGATGCCAGACAGTGTCAAATTCTTGGAAGATGTTCAGTGAGATAGCCCTGACCTCTTCTTCCAGATGGAGGGCATAATCCATTGTTACCTCTGCCACTGAAGGTGGACACAGGTTATGTTTTCACCTCTGTTTCTTTGTGAGCAGGATATCTCAAAAGGTTATGTATGCATTCAGCTGAAATGTGGTGTATAGTTTCAATGCATGCCAAGGACGAATCGAATATTTTGGTGAAGATCCGAATATGGATCTGGATAGGAGAATTTTTATGGCACTCAGTGGGGCATCCTTTTGACCTCAAAAACAATTTGTGGTTGAATTCAGTGACCTGATTGCAAACCGCCTTCAAAGTTTAAGTTAATCGAATGAAAATTGACAATTTTAGAAATTCGGCCGATGTTGACCTCAAAAATTGTTGGTGGTTGCTTTCAGTAAGGTGATATGAAAATCCTTTTAAAATTTCAAGCCAATTGGATGAAAATTGATGATTTTAGAAATTTGAAATTGTTGTTGACTTTTGGCCGATGGTGATCTCAAAGATTGTTGGTGGTTCAATTCAGTTTGCTGATTTGTAAATCCCATTCAAATTTCAAGTCAATCGGATGAAAATTGAGGATTTTAGAAATTTGAAATTGTTGTTGACAAAAATAGTAGGTGGTTGAATTTAGTTTGCTGATATCTAAATTCCATTCAAATTTCAAGTGAATCGGATGAAAATTGAGGATTTTAGAAATTTGAAATTGTTGTTGACTTTTGGCCGATGGTGATCTCAAAAATTGTTGGTGGTTCAATTCAGTTTGCTGATATGTAAATCCCATTCAAATTTCAAGTCAATCGGATGAAAATTGAGGATTTTAGAAATTTGAAATTGTTGTTGACCTTTGGCCTATGTTGACCTTTTGGCCTATGTTGATCATCAATACTTGGTGGTTGAATTTAGTTTGCCGAAATGTAAATCCTCTTCAAATTTCAAGTCAATCAGATGAAAATTGAGGATTTTAGAAATTTGAAATGGTTGTTGACCTTTGGCCTATGTTGACCTTTTGGCCTATGCTGATCTCAAAAATAGTTGGTGGTTGCTTTCAGTAAGGTGATATGAAAATCCTCTTCAAATGTCAAGTCAATCGGATAAAAATTGAGGATTTTAGAAATTTGAAATGGTTGTTGTATGCTGATCTCAAAAATAGTTGGTGGTTGAATTCAGTGTGCCGATTTGAAAATTGAATAGGATTTGCATGTCAATCGGATGAAAATTGAGGATTTTAGAAATTTGAAATGGTTGTTGACCATTGGCCTATGTTGACGTTTTGGCCTATGTTGATCACAAAAATAGTTGTTTGTTGAATTCAGTTAACTGATGTGCATATCCCATTCAAATTTCAAGTGAATCGTATGAAAATTGAGGATTTTAGAAATTTGAAATTGTTGTTGACTTTTGGCCGATGGTGATCTCAAAAATTGTTGGTGGTTCAATTCAGTTTGCTGATATGTAAATCCCATTCAAATTTCAAGTCAATCGGATGAAAATTGAGGATTTTAGAAACTCGGAAAAAGTGGCTGACCTTTGGCCTATGTTGACCTTTTGACCGATGCTGATCTCAAAAAGAGTTCGTGGTTGAATTCAGTAAGCCGATATGTGAATCCTATTTAAATTTCAAGTCAATCGGATGAAAATTGAGGATTTTAGAAATTTGAAATGGCTGTTGACCTTTGGCCTATGTTGACCTTTTGGCCTATGTTGATCTCAAAAATAGTCGGTGGTTGTGGATTTTAAAAATTGGACCATCCGTCCGTCCATCTGTGATGGGTTTTCGTAACCGAGATAACTTGAGAACGGCTGAAGGGATCTTCGTCAAACTTGGTAACAGGTGTGTATAATGATAAAAAGATGAACTGATTAGATTTGGGGGTCAAGAGGTCAAGTTAAGTAAAAATTATGTTGCTGTGCCAACTTGTGAACCAGTGATTGGATTTTGAACAAACTTGATATAAGTATATATGAGGCAAAGACGAATTGATTACCTTTTGGAGTCAAGAAGTCAAAGGTCAAAGGTCATGTTAAGTAAAAATTATGTTGCTGTGCCAACTTGTGAACAAGTGATGGGATTTTGAACAAATTTGGTACAAGTATATGTGATGCAAAGATGAACTGATTGGATTATGGCATAAAAGGTCAAGGGTCAGAGGTCATGTCAGGTAAAAATGTGATAACTTGAGAACAGCTGAATAGATTATTTTATTTTTTTATTTTTTTTGTATACTGAATCGAGGCTCGTGAAAGAGCTAACATTTATTTCACAAACAAATCAACCAGACAAACAAAATATATAAAAAGAGGGAGCGGAAGACAAGATGGGGAGAGAAGGGGAAGCACACAAACACAACATTTGAGAGCATGGAGATGTGTGAGAGGGAGAGGGCTTGGGGGGAGGAGGCATGGGAAGGGGGGGGGGGTGGGGGGAGAAGTATAAAACACAAGGACACCAAGGACTTCCAGGACAGAAGTTGGTATTTCAAAAAAGTGGATTTGGGGTGAAATTAGCGGAGGTAGAAAAGATCAAGGTTTTGGATGGGGGAAGATAAGAGATGGTGGTGAACGGCTGTTTTAAAGACCTGGAGGGTGGAGTGGGATTGAAGAGAGTGAGGGAGTTTGTTCCAGAGGCGGGACAAAAGAGGAATGAAGGACTGAAGGTGAGCAGAGAGTCTTGATTTTGGCAGTTTAACAATAAGAGGGTTGCAGGCAGATCTTGTGCGACCTGTTGGAATGTTTGGGGGACAGAGCCCAGAGAGAGCTGGGGGGGCAAGGCCAGAGAGGAGTCGGTCGAAGACGGAAAGACCACCAACCTGCCTGCGGTGAGTGAGTGAAAGGCCCTTGGAGTTAGCTTCATCGCGGGAGATTCCAATGATTCTGAACGCTTTGGTTTCAACAGCGTGAAGACGAGCTAGGTGTGAGGCAGGAGCACCAGCCCAGAGGGGAGAGCAGTATTCCATTGAGCTGTGGATGAAAGCCTTGTATGTGGTGAGGAGCTCAGGTGTGCCAAGGAAGGACTTCGCACGACGGAGGATGCCCAGTCGGCGACTGGCTTTGGAGGCCAGATTTGAAATGTGGTTTTCCCAGGAAAGATCATGGCAGAAAGTGAGACCCAAAAGCTTGAGTGACAGAACTTCTTGGAGAGGATTATTCAGAAAGTGGATGGGAGGGTTGTCCAGTCGGTATTTTCGGCGAGACATCGTAAGAGTGTGAGATTTGTCAGGATTGAAAGACATGTTCCACTTGTTTGCCCAGTCTGTGATTTTGTCCAGGTCTGCAGAGAGTGAGGAGGCTGCAGACCGCCGATCTGAGGGAAGAGGAATGGAGCGGCAGAGAGTGGAGTCATCAGCAAAGAGATAGAGAGGATTTTCCAGAGAGTCGGAGAGATCATTGATAAAGACCAGAAAAAGCACAGGGCCCAGCACACTGCCTTGGGGAACTCCAGCCTGAACAGGAAGGGGAGATGAGAGAAACCCATTCAGGGCCACACGTTGACCACGACTAGAGAGGAAGTCCGCCAGCCATGCGTGGAGATTTCCATGGATACCAAAGGAGGAGAGTTTGCTGAGCAGAGCGGGGTGCCAGACCGTATCGAAGGCACGTGATATGTCAAGGGACACGGCTCTAATTTCCTGTTTGGCATTGAGGACCTCCATCCATTGTTGAGAAAGCAGAAGCAGCATGTCCAGAGTAGAGTGACCAGGTCTGAAACCAAATTGATGATTAGAGATCAAGCCATTGGAGAAGAGGAAAGATTTCATATCTGAAGCAATGATGGATTCCATGACTTTGCTGATAATTGGGAGAAGGCTGATTGGCCTGTAGTTGCTAGGATCTGTTTTTGCACCTTTTTTGTGCAAAGCGGTGATGTTGGCTGATTTCCCAGCAGATGGCAGATGACCTTGAGCAAAAGAGAGGGTGAAGAGACCAGAGAGAGGGAGTGAAAGAGCGGAAGAACAGGATTTTAGGACCCGTGGGCTGATGCCGTCAGGTCCAGTTGCAGAATCAGAGTCGAGGGTTGACAGAAACTTTTCCACCATGTCAGGAGGAAAGGACACAGAGTCCAGGAGCAGCTCGGTACGACTGGGTACGGTGGGTACAGAGAGGGATGGGTTTGGGACACAAGATTTAGAGGCAAACACAGAGTTGCATTCAGCTTTTTCATGTGCGGAGTCAGCTGTGTAGCCGTTTGAGGTGAGGGAGGGGATGGAGGGGGAACAAACACCAGAAACATTTGACCAGACGCCACCAGGATTTGGACGCCATCAGACGCCACCAGGACTTGAGAACAGAGAGATATTGTTTCCTGGCTCTCCTGAGGGTGGACACACACTTGTTTCGGGCTTTGTGAAAGGAAATGAGATTTCTTTCCGTTGGATTTGCTTTCCAGGAGACGAAAGCAAGTTGTTTCTGGGCAACAGCCTCACCACAAGATTCCGTGTACCATGGACGGGAGGAAGGGTATGACAACTGAAGACGAGATGGGACAAATCTGTGCATGAGAGAGAGCAATTTACTTTGGAAGAATTCCCAGGATGAGTTGATGTCAGAGGCAGTAGAGATGGGAGACCAGTCCAGATGATTGATGGCTGCTTGAAGACCGTGCCAGTTGGCGTGAGTGAAATGCCAGACTCGTCGATGCTGAGGAGGCTCTCTGAGAATGGTCAGAGAGATGTACACTTTAACAAACACATGATCAGATGAGCCGATTGGAGCAGAAGAAGAGCAGCAGACATTTTCAGGGAAGTTAGTCATAACCAAGTCCAGAAGAGAAGATGCTCCGTTGACTGAGATCCGGGTCGGGAAATTGACAGATTGTGTCAGTCCCAGTGAGTCGCAGAAGTCCTTTGCTGAAGAGCCATGGCTGGTGAGAGAGGTACCCACACCCAGCCAACTGGCATGGTGACAATTGAAATCACCACATATGAGGAAGAGAGAGTTGGGATGGGTCGATAGAAATTGGTCCATATTATCAGACAGCGAGATGTCGATGGAGTCATCACTGTTTGGTGGACGGTACAACACACATATGAACAAAAGGTGGGAGCGAAGGGGAAGCCGTAGCCAAAGGTATTCCTGGGGGTGAGGTGGAGAGGAGGCAGTCCAGGGCGAGTGAGGAAGAGAGTTTTTTTTATAAAGATAGCAACCCCCCCTCCAGGACGAGGCTCAGGTCTATCGTACCGGAGGAGGGAGTAACCTGGGAGAGATACCAAGGAATCAGAGACATCACGAAGGAGGAAAGTTTCTGTTAAGCAGATCACATCTGGTTTGTCTGAAGCAATCTGTATGGAGAGATCAGTCAAGTATGAGCGAAGGCCATCAGTTTTCTCACAGGATTTAAATCAAACTTGGTACAAGTATGTATACTGATGTAATAATGTGGGTGGAGGCATATCGGTCGACGTCGTGATGTTGAAGTGTCGTTCTAGTTTTAATCATTGAAGTAATTCTTCACCATTGAGTGATAGGGCCAAAAATGATATTTAGCACGATATTTCAAAAAGATGTGGAAGAGTTATGACAAAACGTGGTAGATGAGTTGGTTACTGGATGAGTTGAGTTGGTTACGTGACCAAACAGTTCAATCTCGGTTTCATCAGACCACAGAATCCTGTTTCTCACAGTCTGACAGTCCTTCAGGTGTTTTTTTTGCAAACTCCAAGCGGGCTTTCATGTGTCTTTCACTGAGGAGAGGCTTCCGTCTGTCCAGTCTGCCATAATGCCCAGATCGGTGGAGTGTTGCAGTGATGGTTGTCCTTCTGGAAGTTTCTCCCATCTCCACACAGGATCACTGGAGCTCAGCCAGAGTGACCATCGGGTTCTTGTCACCTCTCTTACCAAGGCCCTCCTCCCCCGATTGCTCAGTTTGGCCGGGCGTCCAGCTCTCGGAAGAGTCGTGGTTGTTCCAAACTTCTTCCATTTAAGAATTATGGAGGCCGCTGTGCTCTTGGGAACCTTCAATGCAGCAGAATTTTTTTTGTGGGCTTCCCCAGATCTGTGCCTCGACACGATCCTGTCTCTGAGCTCTGCAGGCAGTTCCTTCGACCTCATGGCTTGGTTTTTGCTCTGATATGCATTGTCAGCTGTGAGACCTTATATAGACAGGTGTGTGCCTTTCCAAATCATGTCCAATCAATTGAATTTACCACAGGTGGACTCCAATCAAGGTGGAGAAACATCTCAAAGATGATCAAGAGAAATAGGAGGCACCTGAGCTCAATTTCAAGTGTCATAGCAAAGGGTCTGAATACTTATGTAAATGTGATATTTCAGTTGTTTTTTTTAAATAAATTTGCACTAAAATCCTGTTTTCTCTGTCATTTTGGGATATTGAGTGTCGATTTATGAGGGAAAAAATGAATTTAAACGATTTCAGCATTAGGCTGCAACATAACAAAATGTGAAAAAAGTGAAGGGGTCTGAATACTTTCTGAATGCACTGTATGTGCTCTACTGAGTGCCGTTCGAGATGGCATTCAGCATTTTCAGGGTTGATTCGGGAATTTTTGCGCTTTTGTAAGGTGCAAGCACAGTTTTCTGTGGTAGCAAGGGATCTACAATGCGTATCGGAAGAGAGTGATTTGGGGCCTTGGCCTTTTCTGCAAAAACAGGGTTAAGGTGTTCAGTCTTGGCAAGAGCAGTGTACATAATGTCTCTTTACATCGACGTTTAATAAATGAGGAACATGTATAAATGATGGACTTCACTGACAGCCAACAAATTTTGTGGATCCCTCGTCCCACCCTTGCCTTCCAATCGGTTTAACCCACATGTCTCCAGGAATTTAGGTTTAAAGACGAAGAAAAAATAAAAGCAGTTGACAGGCTATCTTGCAAAAAAGTATCTCACCACTTGAGTCCAGCTGAACTTTTTAGTGCACATTTTCCCTGTTGTCATCTTTTTTTGTCGACTTATCCCTCCTTTGTTCTGTTTATACTCACTGTTGTGTCTCTGCTTGTGCCTTGTCCCCCTCTGCTCCAGTGTTGCTACATTGTATACTAACCCCCATTCTATTCAGCTCTTCGAAAAGCCGTAAACTTGGCTTCGACATGGTTTTTTTTGCTTTTGGTGATTAAAGCCTCGTGTGTGTGCGTGTGTGTGTGTGTGCGTGTGTGTGTGTGTGCGTGTGTGTGTGTGTGCGTGTGTGTGTGTGTGTGTGTGTGTGTGTGTGTGTGTGTGTGTGTGTGTGTGTGTGTGTGTGTGTGTGTGTACGTACGTGACGTGACGTGACGTCCATTATGTACAGTGGGCATATAGACCAGGAGCCCAGAAGGTTTATTCAAGTGAAAAGCGCCGAAGCAACTGACCACGTGGGTTGAAAGGGTTCTATCCCCACATCACAAAAATGCATTGCTGCCGGGTCAGGGCTGGTGCCTTATCGCCCAAAATAGGGACGCCATTACCGAAAATCCTATTTTCATCAATATCTGGTGGAAAACTATACATGGCAGTATCACAAATCTGGTGTCTACACCCATGTTTTCATTGTCAATCATTATAAAAATTGCATTTCTCCTTAGCCAGGGTTGTGTCTTTCCCGCCCAAAAGCACCCAAAGTGCCCAAAGTAAGGAAACCATTGCTGAAAATCCTATTTCCCTCAATATCTGGACAACTATACATGGGAGTATCACAAATCTGCTGTCTACACCCATGTTTTCATGGTCAATCATTACAAAAATGCAGTTTTCTCCTTAGTAATGGTCATATTTTTCCCGCCCAAAAGCACACAAAGTAAGGAAACAATTGCTAAAATCCTACTTTCCTCAATATCTGGAAAACTCTACATGAGAATATCACAAATGATGTGTCTACACCCATGTTTTCATGGTCAATTATCACATTGCCAACAATTGCAGTGCTTTAAAACTAAATTCACCATGTATTATCTAAACAATGGTGTATTATATTGTACCATACATGGTGTCATGTAACATGTCTTGATTTTATTGCAAAATTTGCTATACTAGTTGCACCAATCTTTTTGATTTCCTTAAACCCCAAGGAACACAGCTGGGTTGGTGTCATTTTTTTTCTATTATTCCAATGGTGGCCATTTTGAATGTCACAATGTCCGCCATTTTTACATAAAAATAACGATATCTCAGATTCTAGTACAGCATCTAGTCGTTATTTTGGTGCCAATGGGTAGGTTTATGGGATCAAATAATTCAAATTTACCATTATTTCCAATGTTGCTGAGTATCCGGTTTGATTTCCGGTTCCTCAGGCGAGTGAAGCGTACTTCGAGCTCTCCACGGCATCGAAGTTTAAGTGTTTTCCCATTCTTGTCTTTGTCAAATTTCCACTGGTTATTTTGCTGTGTACGTGTTATTGTGTGTTTCTGGTTGGTATTGGTTTGTAATTCGTACAAACTTGTGTGTAGTTAATCGTTTTCTGAGTCGTACCTCGTGCGCGGCCTGGTAACTTGGGGCTTCCCTCCCCCGTCAGTGTTTTGTCGGTTTGGGTTATTTCCTCCGCTGCATTGCTTGTTTCTTTTATTTTATTTTCTCCCCCTTACCTCACCTCCCTAGACAAAGAATTCTATATTGATTCTTTCTCCCCTCCCGGACACGTTTGTTCGCTCTCCTCCTCGTCTCGGCTTGTGCCCCGCCCCCTGTATCTCGTTTCTCTCCCGCCTCTGCTCCTTCCTTCTCAAATCCACGTTCTCGCTTGGAGACTTTTCCCAGATTGTTTTTCATGGTTTTCATGGTTCTGTTTGGATATTGTTGGAATATGTTTAAACTGCAGCCGTGATGCTGACGACGCCCCCCCCCCCCCCCCCCCCCCAGAATTTCCATGTTTTAAACGTTTCCCAGTGTGTATCCTGGTCAGAATAGGTACACCGTATCCCTGCGTGTCGTAAGAGACGACTAAGAGGGTTGGCGTCAGGAAGGGCATCCGGCCATAAAAAACATTGCCTCAAAAAGAGAACCATGACAATTACAACTACATATTGGCAGGGTGCAGCCCGAAGTGGAGATCGGTTTCTGAGGTTTGGGACATGGAATGTAGGGACAATGACAGGGAGATCAGGAGAAGTGGTGGAAGTATTGGTCAGAAGAAGAGTGGACATATGTTGTGTGCAAGAGACGAGATGGAAGGGAAGTGGTGTGAGAATGGTGAAGGGTAGGCAGGGACAGAAATACAAGTTTGTGTGGCAAGGGTGCCCGGAGGGCGTGAATGGTGTTGGTGTCCTGTTTTCTGAGGAGTTTGTAGACAGTGTGGTGAGTGTGACTAGAGTGAGTGATAGGTTGATGATGGTGAAAATGATGATTGGAAAGCTCTTGGTGAACGTCATCTCGGGATATGCTCTGCAGGTTGGTCGAAGCAATGAAGAGAAGGACAAGTTCTGGTGTGCGATAGAGAAGCTGATGGAAAACGTGAAAGATAAAGAAGTTGTTGTGGTGGGAGGAGACCTGAATGGACATGTGGGAAGGAGTGTGGATGGTTTTGAGGGAGTTCATGGGGGTTATGGATATGGTGTGAGAAATGGAGAAGGTGAAAGGATTTTGGAGTTTGCTGATGGAGCTGATTTGTTGATTTGTAATACTCAGTTCCAGAAAGAGGATAATAAGCTTGTTACATACACGTCAGGTGGGTCGACGACAACCGTTGACTACCTGATGGTGCGTAGGCGAGATAGGGGGCACCTCCGGGACACAAAGGTGATACCGGGGCGGGGAGGAGGCTGTTTCACAGCACCACTTGGTTGTCTGCGACATAAAAATGAAAGGTGCGAGGAGAGCTCGACGGGTGAAGTACCAACCAAGAATGAAGGTGTGGAGGTTGAAAGAGGTGACAGTAAGGGAGGCATTAAAAGAGAGGCTGAGTAGGGTAGAGGATGATGTGGTTGAGCTTGAAAGTGGTTGGATGTCAATGAAAGCTAGTCTGTTGGGAGCCGTTGGTGAGGTATGTGGATGGACAAAAGGACCACCGAGGCACTCGGAAACATGTTGGTGGGATGATGAAGTTGGAAAGAGGATTGACGAGAAGAGGAAGAAGTTCAAGGAGTGGCAGAAGGCGAGGGGTACGGGAGCAGAAACAGCAGAGCATGAAAGTTATAAGGCAGCCAGGAAGGCTGCAAAGAAAGAGGTAGCAAAGGCGCAGGAGGCATGTAGAAAAATGTTCGGAGAACGCTTGGATTCAGAAGAGGGTCAGAAAGCAGTATTCGGGATTGCAAAGCACATAGCGAAAGAGAGGTGTGACGTGATGGGGGTGAGTTGCTTGAAGGATGAAGTGGGACAAATCGTTGTCGACCCAGATGGAATTAAAGGAAGATGGAAAAGATATATGGAAATGCTGTTGAATACAGAGAATGAATGGGATGGCAACATAGAGAGTAACCCAGTTTTAGGACCGGCAGAGAAGATAACTGAGAAGGAAGTTGAGGAAGCGATAACAGCAATGAAGAGTGGAAAAGCGGGAGGGCCGACGGGAGTTGTGGGAGATATGTTGAAGGCAGCAGGAAGTTGGGGTGTGAAGAGAATGACAGAGAACTGTAATCTGGTGGTGAAAGAAGGCTGCATTCCAGTGGATTGGGAACTGAGTACCCTCGTCCCTCTATACAAGGGGAAAGGTGACCCTCTGGAGTGTGGCTCGTACCGAGCGATAAAGTTATTGGAGCATGGAATGAAGGTATTGGAAAGGGTGTTGGAGAGGAGGATAAGGAAGAAAGTGAAGATCGACGAAATGCAGTTTGGATTTATGCCAGGAAGAGGAACGACATGCGCTTTTCATTGTGAGGCAGTTGCAGGAGAAGTACATGGAGAAGAGGAAGAAGTTGTTTTTTGGGTTTGTTGATCTGGAGAAAGCATTCGATAGGGTTCCACGCAAAGTATTGACATGGGCATTGAGGAAGTTAGGAGTGGAGGAATGGTTGATCAGAGTAGTGATGGCAATGTACAAAAGAGCGCGCACAGCTGTAAGGACGAAGGACGGGAACAGTGGTGAGTTTGAGGTGAACGTGGGAGTGCATCAGGGGTCGGTACTAAGTCCACTACTATTTGTAGCTGTGATGGAGGTGCTGGCTCAGAACGTAAAGGAGGGTTTACCGTGGGAGTTGTTGTATGCAGATGATCTGGTGTTGATTGCGGAAAGTATGGATGGACTGAAGGAAAAGATGAACAAGTGGAAGGAATGTATGGAGACAAAATGTCTGAAGGTGAATATCGGAAAGACAAAGGTGATGGCAAGTGGTAAAGCATGTGGTGAGGTGGAAAGAACTGGGAAGTGGCCGTGTGCTGTGTGCAGGAAGGGTGTCGGAGTGAACTCCATTCAATGTACAATGTGCGCTGAGTGGGTTCATCAAAAATGTAGTGGTCTGAGAGGGTCATTTACCAGTGTGGCAGCTACATTCAAATGTAAGGTGTGCACAGAGGGAGCTGCAGATGGAGGAAATATTGAGTTGGATCTTGGAGACGGCATGAAGCTGGAAGGTGTGAAAACATTTTGCTACCTCGGAGACATGCTGAATGGAGAAGGTGGATCAGACTCGGCAACTGTTGCTCGAGTGAGATGTGCATGGAAGAAGTTTCGGGAACTGAGTGGCGTGCTGATGAGGAGGAGAGTGTCGCTGAAGCTGAAGGGAAAGGTGTATGCTGCATGTGTGAGAAGTGTTATGATTTATGGGAGCGAGACATGGGTAATGAACGTAGAGCAGCAACGAAGGCTGGAAAGGGTGGAAATGCGAATGGTTCGATGGATGTGCGGAGTATCGTTGAGAGAGAGGAAGACAAATGATGAATTGCGAAAGATGATGGGAATGTTGCCTGTGATTGATGCTGTGAAGAGGAACAGGCTGAGATGGTTTGGTCATGTGTTGAGGAAGGATGAAAGTGACTGGTTGAGAAGAGTGATGGAAATTGATGTAGAAGGAAGTAGAGGACGGGGAAGACCGAGAAAGACTTGGCTAAAGATGGTGGAAGAAGAAATGCGGGCAAGGGGGTTAACAAGGAGAGATGCAGAAAATAGGGCAAAATGGAGAAGATTGTCATGGGGACCGCAAGGCTAACCCCCGCTCTAGCAGGGAAAATGGCCTTAAAATGCATGTTGTTGTTGTTGTTGTTGCTGAGTATCCATCTGCCAAAATTCAAGATGGTGGCCAAAATTGCTTCCAAAATGGACGCCACAGCAGAAAAAAAAATTCTGCCAGCTTAATGACTGGAAAAAAAACGTGACCATGATCACGGAAGATAGTGATAATACGAAATTATTAAATTCAATTGGACCCATCTGGGTATCCGTAGTAAAAAAAAACCAGCTTTAGAGGGCAGCACAGTGATTACAGACTTTGTTTACTACAACCATAAGCTCATCTTATTGGGTGGAAGTTCTGCATGCCATTGTTTGTATCAAAAGGTGACTAGTGTCATTGAACAGTACTATTTTCCTTCTGAAGGACAATGACTCTGCAAGTTGTGAGTTAAGGACACAAGTTGGATGGAAATACCATAATACACCATTGTTGAGGTAATGCATGGTGAACTAGATATTTTAAACACGAAATGTTGTCAATGTAATGACTGACCATGAAAACATGGGTGTAGACACGTCATTGGTGACTTTAAACACTTTTCTTGCACAACGTTTCTAAAAATGTTTAAAACCGCAACACAAATGTCAAATTCATAAACACCGTCTGTTTAATAAACACAAGCCATCAACTTCCTAAACATGTTTAGCATAAATTTAAACTTGTTTAGAAACGTGGTGCAAGATAGTGTTTAGAAAAGTGTTTAAAGTCTGAACACTGTTTTTGCATATGGTATTATCATGTATAGTTTTCCAGATAATTCGGAAAGTTTTTTTTTTTTAACAATGCTATCCTTACTTTGAGCGCTTTTGGGCTTGACCAAGGAGAAATGTATTATTGTAATGATCCGAGGCAATGCGAAGCCCGAGCCATTAACAAAAGGACTAACCCGGTCCTGAGCGATTGGCCAAATCGTGCCGCAGGTACGCAATGGACAGAAAAGACTAAGACGATCGAATGAAAGAAGAAACCAAAAGGTAAGGAAGAACACAGGAATTTATTACACCAATAATTAAAGAGGAAACGAAAGGATAAGAATGTACAAGGGAAGAAGAAGAAGAAGCAGAACACAGTGCAATCTTAAAGTCTTAATTATCATGCCCCAGGACGACACAAACAGACTTACACGTAAGGGGTAATGATGGCAGGGTAGGAAGGTCCAAGCAGATGGACAGCGTGGGCCCCGGCTCCGATCCACGCTCCACCCCGGTCCACGCTCTGGTTCCGATCCACGCTCCAGTTCCGCGGCGAAACCTGGCAGGCAGCGCTGCTCGTATATCGTTGGAACGCAAGCGGACCTTATTTGTTGGGGTTCATATATAGGGGAGGGTATTTGGCTTTCTCTTTCTCAACGCTCATGACGTGCCGATGTTCAACAGAAGTCCCCGAGGAAGTCTTACGCGCAGCTCCAGCAAGAAGTCCGTAGCGAGAAGCAATCCAACAAGTAGTCCCTCAAAGGGCTCTGCGCTCGCGGTTATATAACGCTTGTCCAGATTAAGCCGCGCTTCATAGGGCTACGCCCACTAGCGAGCTCACCTCAGCTCTGGTTGGTTGGTGAGGGCTCGCTGGCTCCACCTTTGATGATGAGTTGACGGGAGGGCCACGCCTCCTCCCGGCGCTCCGCCCTTCTTCTCCAGCTTGACCGCGTGCGTAATGGCGTTTTGAGCCAGGCAGCGAACGCTGCTGGGCGAGCAGAGGTGCGTACCACAATTTGGAGAGAGTCAAGCCGCAAAATGAATGGGATTGAAGGACCTATCTTATTTAATTAATGCAACGCAGATTCAAACTATTGGAAACAGAGCCTTACCTAAAACACATACTAATGAAATAACTAGAGTTCCTATGATGCCCTACGTGTTGTATATGGACTAATTAGGGTGCGACCTTTAACCTTTAGAAGATGGGAGTATTTACAGGGAATTATTTACCATGGATTATTATTTACAAGTGCCGGTTCTAAAAACCGTAACACTGCACCCTCTCTTTCTCCAGGCCGTCCCGGGCCGATTCACAAGGGATATCTTTTACAATTATGTGTGACACTTAGGTGTAGTTACCCTCTCGTGTTAACCTCACCCTGAGTGTGACATTTTTTAAACTAGATATGTCCTGCCTGCTGCGTTGCATCCTACCTGGCAGACCCACGCCCACAGACTAACCGAATTGCGGAATTAATTCTCAAACTAAACATTTAACCGTGGGGAGCATTATTTACCAAAAATACTTCTACTATTTGGTTTTTTCAACTAAACCCAGGACCTGTCTTTTGGGAAGACAAAAGCAGAGCTTTTGAAAAGAGGAAAGGTCATGCACTGCACTGTACCGATACACCATACCCACATGCACAGAAATGCACAATCAGATAATAAAGTGCACTAAAAAGCACAAAAATCACCACCATGCACGAAAAGCACCAATAAGCACCACCATAAGCACAGTCATACATTTTAAATAAATGAACTGGCGTCTTCTCTGCTGGGCCCATGGCTGCTGGGCCGGTTTCTTGGCGTTTTCTTGCTTGCTGCATATTTGATCATTAAAAAGGGCACAACCCGCGTCCACTTTTTAAATTAAGGCCAGCAGGGGCCAACTAAGGTGGTCCACCTGCTTGGCATAGGTGCCACCTTGACCGTGGTCCGCAAGCAAGATGCTGGCAGCAATGGTTCGCGCCAGCAGAGGGGCCAGGCCACAGAACGTGTGGTCCATATATGGTGCTAGGCCACAAACGTGTGGTCCATAAGGTGGTGTACCGGTCCAGGCAGGCAAGCAGCGAGGGTGCGGGCGCACAACTGCGACACCTGCACACTTTCCCCTCGGCACACAAAGACCACGGTCCATGAGTGGGGAAGGAAGACAAAGCAGGGTTAGCGGGGTGCAAGGGCACAAGGGTACACATCAACACAAGGCAATGCGACATGAATGGCGCGGGAGAGCGAGCTGAGAAAGCCCGTCCCTACCGTTCGTCACCCCCCATGTCACCTACACTACCCCCTTGCCCCTCCCCGTATCTACACAATTTACAAATGACAAATCCGTCGCTATCGCCTTGTCTCCCATAATCCAAATTGGTCATCAATCCCTCCTAATGAGGAAGAAATGCCATTAAACACAATGTCTCACCCACGTCACGATGTGACTCACAACCAACCAAACATCTGCAAAAACTGGTGTGGAGTCTTCTCACCTCGGCGAGCGCATGCAGATGGTGTGAAGAGATTTTCAATCCTAAACTACATTCTAAATGACATTAACACACTTTACACTACCCGGGGTCTTTCCCTGCCAAACCATTGGCCATCATTACACTATGCGGTTTTAAGAACCGAACTCCCATTGAACATACTGTGGTGCTCTCCAATTTGGGGTCTCACTCCCCCGATTCTACTCCCTGTGCCCTCGCACAATTTCAGGGCTGGGTCGTGTGGCTCACCAGCAGGTCTACTTACCTGCGCACCTCCACCACTGCAGTTGCCCCCCGAGCTTACCTCCTCACCCTAACCTACCTGGGGGAAGGCCCTCTGGCTCTCTTACCCCCTACCGCCCTCTCTGGCGTCGGGCTACCCGGGTCCTCTCCATAGGATCCCGGGCCCCATTGGACTCTATCTGGCTCCCAGAGCCTACCTGCGGCCTCATCTGGCCGACAGACTAACAGTGGCGGAGTGCCCAACCAACCATTCTCACTAACATGCCACACGCCCAGCCAATTTATCTCACGAATGCACCCCTCAAGCCGTACTCTGCTGCTCTCGCACCACAGATGCCTATATCCAACCACAATTTACCTACTCCCTCTACCTACTCTTAAACTACCCTCCCCGGGTATTCGTGAAAGGGGTCCATCCTTCCCCCATCCATTCCTTCGCACCATGCACTCCGCTCCATGTATTCCACACTCCACACTCCACTCCATTCATTACCACTCACCATTTATTCACTTGCACACCTTGCAAGTCATCACTCAAAACACTTACACTTGTCCACAATACTCTCACAATACAGTTTCACACACACAGCATGATCTAGCTATCTATTGCCCTTCTAAAATTTGTGCTTCCCAGTCATCCCTTTAAACTATGCACTCCCTCGTCATTATCATCCAACTAATCTGCTACGTCCCCACTACTGGTACCATGCCCCTACTTAAATCTTGTCCCCTATAGTCATCTCTAGATCCCTGCAATAACCTAACCCTCCCGGGCTAGTTTGTATTGCCATACCCCATAAAACTACTGCTCATGTGCCCCCAGTGTGGGATGGTCGGGATACCCCCCCCCCCCCCCCAACACTGGAGATTATTTGCCATTATCATTCCCAGTCCTCTGGCACTATGAGCCCCCTTCACAAGAGGTACTGGGTCCCGCTTCGGCATCTAGAGCCGAGGCGATCCACGAGGGCGCCTGCTCGCCGGTGTAGGGTCTTAACCGGTCAGCATGGATGATCCGAGGGAGGGCTCGTGGCCCCATTTTGATCTTAACGACCACGTCACAGACTTGCGACAGGACGACCCCCAGGCCTTGCCAGGGAGAGGTGAGTTTCGGGCACCTACCCTTCCGCCTCCGGGGATTGAAGAACCAAATCTTCATCCCCGGAGCGTACTGGCTCCGGTGGTCGTACCTGTGCTTCATCTTTGCCCCCGCCAGCTGGAGCTGGTGGCGAGGGAAGGGATGGACCCTCTCCATGCCCTCTTCCAGGTGATGTGCATAGCCCTCCCTCGGCGGGATATCCGTTGTGTCTGGCACGGGACCGCTTTGCAAGTCGGCGTGAGCCCGCAACTCTCACCCATACATAAGCAACGCTGGACTGCATGCGGTGGCCCTGTGCTGGCTAGTTCGGTAGGCCATTAATAAGTACGGGAGATGTTCGTCCCAGTCATCCTGATGGGTGGTGGTGAACAATGCCAGTTGTTGGATCAATGTTCCATTGAACCGTTCCACCATCCCGTCAGATTGTGGCCGCAAGGGCGTTGTCCGTGTTTTTCTAATTGACAGGAGTCTGCACACATCTTTTAGTAATTGACTCAAAATTTCGACCCTGATCAGTGTGCAGCTCCTGTGGAATCCCATGCCGACATACAAATCCTTCCACGAAGGCCTGTGCTACCACCCCAGCTTCTTGGTTGGGGAGGGCATAGGCCTCCGGCCACTTGGTGAAATAGTCCATTACAACGAGGATGTACTTATTACCTTGGCGGGTGCGGGGTAGTGGTCCTAGAATATCCATGGCCACCCGCTCAAGGGGGGCCCCCACCTGGTGTAATTGAAGGGGGGCCCTCATCCTCCGTGCTGGTCCCTTTTTAGCAGTGCAGGCGTCGCATCTCCGACACCAGTCCTGTATATCGCGCCCCATATTTACCCAATAGAACCTCCGGCGGACCTGAGATGTTGTCTTTGTCCTGCCCAAATGGCCGCCGGAGCGGGTACCATGCACCTGCTGTAATATGATGTTCTTAAATTTATTTGGGACTATCACTAGCCAGGAAGTTCTTTCAGAGGGAACCTCCACCCACTTGTGATACAAGATGTTCTCTTTCAATTCTAGGGTCTGCCACTGAGCCCAATATGCCTTTATTGGCGCCCCGAGGGGGGTGACCTCTTCCCCATTAGGTCTTTGTCCCAATCGGACCCATTCGTACACCGGTCCCAGGATGGGATCCTCCCGCTGGGCCGTGCTCCAAGCCAAAGTTCCAAATTCTTCGTCTGCGGTTAGTGGCAAAATGGGCCCTCTCACCCGGGTTGCACGGACCACGAGGGTAGGGGCAGAATCGCCCAATTGCTCACTCTCCTCGTGTCTCGCACAAAATTTAGTTTCCGCCCAAACAAGGATGCCGAGAGAGTGCATCGGCATTCCCATGGGCCTTCCTGGCCCTATGGGTCACACTAAAATCGTACTGCTGCAACTTTTCCAACCACCTTGCAATTTGGCCCTCCGGTTCCTTGAACCGAAGGAGCCATTGCAAGGAGGAATGGTCAGTTCGAACCAGAAATTTCCGCCCGTACAAGTACGGGTGGAAATGGCTCATGGCAGCCAGCATAGCCAATAGTTCCATGCGAGTGACGCAATAATTTCGTTCGGGCCTACTCATGGCCCGACTATAATAAGCGATCACTCTCTCCACGCCCTCCTGCGTCTGAGACAAAACTGCGCCCAATCCTTCCTGGCTTGCATCCGTGTCCAGGGTAAATGTCCCGTCACTAGTGGGGTAAGCTAGAACGGGTGCGGATGTCAAACACCCCTTCAATGCCAGGAAGGCCTCTTGGCACTCCCTTGTCCAATTAAATCTCGTTCCTTCTCCATAAGCCGGTGAAGGGGCCGGGCCAACTCTGCAAATTTTGCCACAAAAACGCCGGTAGTAGGAACAGAGTCCCAAAAATCCCCGCACCTCATTGATGGTACGTGGTGCAGGCCACTCCTCTACCGCTGTAATTTTGCCTGGGTCTGTTTTTACCCCCCCCCCCCCCCCCCCCCCCGCGACTGATAACGTGACCTAGATAGGCCACCTCTCTTGCAAACAAAGTGCACTTACTCGGACTCAGTTTCAGCCCTGCCTGTCTGAGGCACCCAAACACCTGGTCCAAATTAGCTATGGCCTGGGGGAATGTTTTAGCATGTACCAGGACGTCATCCAGGTACACCAGGCATGAGTGCCATGGCATGCCGCCTAGTACAGTAGTACATGCTCCATCAATCTTTCAAAGGTGGCGGGGCCGTTACACAAACCAAACGGCATCACAGTGAACTGATACAGTCCCTTACCTGTGGAAAATGCCGTTTTCTCCTTCCCTGCCCTATCCATCTCCACCTGCCAATACCCACTCTTGAGGTCCAAGGTTGAGAACCAATTTGAGCCCGCAACGGCATCGAGGGTGTCATCAATTCTTGGCAGGGGATATGAGTCTTTGAGTGTCACGTTGTTTAGCTGGCGATAGTCCACGCAGAAACGCGTGGTCCCATCTTTCTTTTTGACCAGCACAACAGGTGACATCCAAGGACTTCCCGAGGGCTCAATGATACCTGCATTGAGTATCTTGTCTACCTGTTCATCAGCTTCCTCCCTCTTGCTCCAAGGGAGCCGTCGGGCGGGCTGACGAATAGGCCGGGCCTCACCGGTGTGGATCTGATGTTTCACCAGGCCCGTACGTCCAATATCCTCGGAGGACAAGGAGAAGATATCCAAATGGGACTCAATTAATTTGCGTAAGGCCTCCCTCTGGGTACCTTCCAACTCTACGCTACTACGATTTACCATCTCACAAATGGGATCGGGCCAATTCCTACTACTTTTTGAAGGCTCCCTCTGGGGCCGGCTCGGCTGGACGTTCTCGTCCCTCACTGCCGCGACTTCGTAAACTGGGGTGCAGCCGGCTACCTTCATGCCCCTTACTATAGTGTGTGGTTCTGCACGAATATTAATTACGCGGACGGCCACCACCGGCCCATCCGTTTTTACAAGGGTGCGGCCCATGATTAAACCCGGTATGGACTGCGCTGCCACCGGTTCGACCAGGCCGCAGGACTCCTGCCATGTTGGGCGAGCTGACCGGGCCCTCGGAGGGATGATCACGGCCTCAGAAGCCTCCAGCTCCGTCCTCTCGGCCGTGCTCACCCCCTCCAATGGTAGCTCCTCTACTCCCACTTGCAGGGTCCCCCGGCACAAATCGATTTTACAACCGCTGGCAGTGCAAGTGCAAGCAGTGCAAATCCAACCCTATTAAGCATGGGTCGCACACCTCCGCCACCCAAACTTATATTTCTCTCTTTACCGACCCCAACTTGAGGGTTACAAAACCACGCCCTATGATCGGGGCCGTTACCCCGGTAGCTAGCTGCAAACTATAATTTTCCAGACGCTGGATTTTATCCCAGCCATCTGCACTCGAATCAAGGATCACAGGGCTGATCGTGGCGCGAGCTCCTGTGTCCACTACGGCGTCTACCCCCACGCCAGCAATTTTGCACCGAATCGTCAAGCTACCTGTACCAATTTGGCCACAATGAATGACCTGTCGCGTTAATGAGGGCACTTCACCATCCCCTACTGCCGAACACGGCCCTGTGTGTGAGGCACATTCTAGTTTACCGGGCCCTGGCGGGGGGGTGGGGGGGAGGGGGGGTCCGACCGGGGCGGGGGGGGGGGGCGGTCGGCTAGTCCGACCAGTACGAGGCGGAGTTGTTTGTCTTGGCTGCCGGGGTCCATCCCGGCGCAGAGCTCGACACTCCCACGCACGGTGACCCATCCGGCTACAATTATAGCACTTCACCTGGTCGGGTGCTTGCCTCCGAAATTCCAAATTTTCCCCGTTGAAAGTCCTAATTGGGGCACTTGATCGTGGCCCACCGTGTGCCACCTCCTGAGCCGCCTGCCATGGTCTAGGTCCCGCCAGGCGCTGGTCCACCAGCCTCCAGACCATGCCCTCCATGTCAGGGCCCCTTTCGGGGGCGGGCCCCCTTGGGGGGCCTCCATCCGTCACGAGTCCTACCTGGCGCACCGCCACTGCGTGGCGCTCGCTTCCCCGGGCCAGGGGCCTCACTGCTTCCCACCGGGCCGCAGCGTCAGCCGCCTGGCTCAAGGTCTGCGGGCGCCACATGGCGAGCTGTTGCCTGAGCTCCGGGTCCGGAAAGGCCTGAATGAAATGGTCCAGCGCCAGGCTTTCCTGGGAGCTCGCTGCCATGTCCGCGTGTGCGATCCCTACTGCGCGATGAATGTCATGGGCAAGTTCCCCGATGGTCTCCTGGGGCTTGCGTTTTCGCTATGCGAGCTGAGCTTTAACAAGCTCGCTCTGCTGTTCAATGCCGAAACGGTTAATTAAGGCCGCGCGGAGGGCCGGCAGGGTGAGAGCACCCGGTGGTAAAGCCGTCAGCACCTCCGCCGCCCGCGCAATGCCCCCACAAGGTGTACTCCACCTTCGTCCGGATTCCAACCGTTTCCCCTACACACATACTCGAACTGCGCCAGATACGCCCGTAAATCACTCTTGCCGTCATACGGCGCGAGTGGGACCCTGTGAGTGCCCGAAGACCGGACCCCGTGCGTCGCTCCTTGCGGGGTTAGCGCGGGGCTGAACCGTTCGGGCCCCCACAGTACACCATTCCCAGGGGGCTCTCGTGCGTCCCCCGTCCCTCTGAAAACTACCCCTGTCGGTGTCGATGCCTGTGTCGCCCCTCCGCAACCTGCTACCCACTCCATACCCGCACACCATGGCTCACCAATACTCCTCACACTCCCCATAATCGGACCTCCTTGCACACATCCTCTTTCCACGCACTCCGGACCAGTCTCACACCTCACCATTGGCCTCTCACGAACGCCTGGGTCTATACCGATCCGCAAGCTCACTGAACCTCCCCTCACACCATATGCATTACCGATCATCGCGCCACTCGGCGCCTCTTCTCCTTTGCTCCTCCTCCGCCACCTGCAAACTCTTTATTTGGTTAGCAAGTACGTCATCACGATTTGAGCACAGACCTTGCACCAATTCCAACACCTCCTCCTTTATCTCCTTCTTAGTTTCCTTCCGTCTTTTCTTAATTTCACTCACCCCACTCTTCCACTTCCTCTAACTTCTGCTTCACCTCTTCTTTCTCCCAGTGCGCCCCTACAATTTCTTCTTCTAAGGCTACCTTGGTCATCTCCATATGCTTCCTGACTTCCCTTTCTCTCGTCCCCAACGTCTCTACCACCTCATGCAACCTCCTTGTCAACCCCTCGTGTACCATCTGACATTCCTTCTTTGTCGCCATCAGTTCCTTCTTTATCTCCCTTTGTGCTGCTTTCAGCCCCCCTATCATGTCCGTGTTCCTACTCACTTGGTCCCCCAACTCCTTTTGTCCCACTGCCAGCTGCTCTACTCCCCGCGTCAAATCCTCTATGCCCCCTTGTAACCTGGCCGTACTCTTTCTCACCTCTTTCTCCATGCGCTCCTCACCCCGCTTTACCTCGTCGCATACCGCCGCGACCTCCTCGCTCACACTCCGCCTTATATCCTCCCCCATTTCTCCCATCTCCCTTCCAGACGCCACCCTCATTTGTTCGAGCTCCCCCTTGTGGGCGTCCAATTTGTTTTCTAACCCAATCCTTACCTCTATCTGATCCCCCATTTGTTTGATTTCCCGTGCGGATTGCTCCCCCATTTCCCTCAATTTGCCTCCCATCTTGTTTTCTAACCCCGTTAACCCATTCTTCACCCCTCCCATTTGGTTCTCCTGGGTGGCCATCCTATTTTCCAATCCTGTTAACCCGTCCTTCATTTCCCCAATTTGGCTACCCACGTGCTCCAATTGGCCCCGTAATTTGCCCTCTAATCCTCCCAATTTGCTTTCTAGCCCCCCAATTTTGCTGTCTAATCCCTCAAATTTGCTGTCTAATCCCCCCAATTTGGCTTCTAACCCCCCAATTTGACTTCCCAATTGCTCTCCCATTCTATTTTCAATTCCCTCACTATCGGCCCTCATTTCTCCCATCTCCTGACTCAATCCCCCAATTTGGCCACCCAATTCATTCCTCAACCCCCCAATGTGGCTTCCCAATTCATTTTTTAATCCCTCGATTTGGTTTCCCAACCCCATTTGTAAGGCTGCCTGCAGCTGCGCAATGAGGTCCTGCATATTCATCCCTCCCATTTGCGCAGCGGGTGCGGCCCTCGTCGCCATGTGCGAGGCGCCGCCATTTGTGTGCCTGCAACCCCCTCTACCGCATCCTCCTTAACCTCCTCTTCCATCCCTCCCACTTCTTCCCTGGGGTACTGGGTTGACTCTACCCCTTCTTCTACCTCCTCCACCGGCATCCGATCGCCTTGGTTATCCATGGCATGACCTAATTTGGGATGTTTATACAAAATTTTGGCCGCTCGTAATTTCGGCCAAATTTTTGTCCAAAAAAATATATAAATTTGGTTCGGGTCCAATCCCACTCCTAACACCAATTGTTGCGGATTCAGGGGTTGGCGCTCCCCTTACCAAGGGGGGGTTAATCCCCTTGTCTTTTAAGCTGGCCATCCCCCGATCCTGGAAACTATAACGCTCCTCTGCGGTCGAGATTGGCCAGGGTGATTGGTCAATGGAGGTCCCAAATACCTGAGTGCCAATCTCTCCGTAAAGCAGGGAGATAATTCCCGCTCGGACCGCGGACATGATGAAATTTGCTGAGCGGTTAGCAATCCGAAGCCCGAGCCATTAACAAAAGGACTAACCCGATCCTGAGCGATTGGCCAAATCGTGCCGCAGGTACCCAATGGACAGAAAAGACTAAGACAATCGAATGAAAGAAGAAACCAAAAGGTAAGGAAGAACAAGAACACAGGAATTTATTACACCAATAATTAAAGAGGAAACGAAAGGATAAGAATGTACAAGGGAAGAAGAAGCAGAACACAGTGCAGTCTTAAACAGTCTTAATTATCACGCCCCAGGACGACACAAACAGACTTACACGTAAGGGGTAATGATGGCAGGGTAGGAAGGTCCAAGCAGATGGACAGCGTGGGCCCCGGCTCCGATCCACGCTCCACCCCGGTCCATGCTCCGGTTCCGATCCACGCTCCAGTTCCGCGGCGAAACCCGGCAGGCAGCGCTGCTCGTATATCGTTGAAACGCGAGCTGACCTTATTTGTCGGGGTTCATATATCGGGGAGGGTATTTGGCTTTCTCTTTCTCAACGTTCATGACGTGCCGATGTTCAACAGAAGTCCCCGAGGAAGTCTTACGCGCAGCTCCAGCAAGAAGTCCGTAGCGAGAAGCAATCCAACAAGTAGTCCCTCAAAGGGCTCTGCGCTCGCGGTTATCTAACGCTGGTCCAGATTAAGCCGCGCTTCATAGGGCTATGCCCACTAGCGAGCTCACCTCAGCCCTGGTTGATTGGCGAGGGCTTGCTGGCTCCACCTTTGATGACGAGTTGACGGGGGGGGGGCCACGCCTCATCCCGGCGCTCCGCCCTTCGTCTCCAGCTTGACCGCGTGCGTAATGGCGTTTTGAGCCAGGCAGCGAACGCTGCTGGGCGAGCAGAGGTGCGTACCACAATTTGGAGAGAGTCGAGCCGCAAAATGAATGGGATTGAAGGACCTATCTTATTTAATTAATGCAACGCAGATTCAAACTATTGGAAACAGAGCCTTACCTAAAACACATACTAATGAAATAACTAGAGTTCCTATGGTGCCCTACGTGTTGTATATGGACTAATTAGGGTGCGACCTTTAACCTTTAGAAGATGGGAATATTTACAGGGAATTATTTACCATGGATTATTATTTACAAGTGCCGGTTCTAAAAACCGTAACTATATATATATATATATATATATATATATATATATAATATACATATATATATATATATATACATATATATACATATATATATAATATACATATATATATATATATATACATATATATACATATATATATAATATACATATATATATATATATACATATATATACATATATATATACATATATATATATATATATATATATACATATATATACATATATATATATATATATTGTTACAGACGCGGTGTTAGATGTTAGTTTACCGAGCGGTTTGGTATTACCGCGTCCGCACAGTTACTCCCCGATTAGAACCCTATCCCGCCCGATTCCACTCGAACGTTGGCCAAATCGCGCTATGCTAAATCAATGAAGGAAAGGACACAACGGCTGGGATAAATGCTACGACACAAGGGGTACAGTTCTCAAGACCGGAGGAGGAGGATATAATATTGGTGATGCAGAAACGGGTAGATTACACGGTAAGAGGTAAAGCACAGAAAAGATGGGCACTTAGACACAGTCTTATCTTATCCCCGACAGACCACAGACAAACGGGACAAGACTGACTTACACAGGGATTGATGGCAAGGAAGGGCAGGCAGTCGATAGCTCAAGGTGCACCTTGGCTCAGGGGCAGAATCAAACGCGGTCCGGTCCAGAGATGCGGGGAGGTATTCAGCGCTTGGAGGTGGCGTCTTCTCTCTCCAAGCTGGGGGCGCATCTGACGTCACCTCCCTCTTCCTGCGCATGTCCAGCGGGGAGTGACACGCCCTCGGCTCGTTAGCTCCGCCCCAGATGGAATCGGTCCGCCGCTTCCATTGGGTGCGGGGGGTTACCGGGCTCCGCCCTTGACGAGGAGCTGACAGCGAGCCCCTGCGTGGTAACCCCGTCGGAGCACATGTTCAATGGCGGCTAACCAAGCCGGAGTGAGGACGCACACTCCCCGCGCCGCCGCCGCTGTTGTTGTAGTTGTTGTTGTACCATGAGGAAGAGCTGCGGGGAGGTATTGGGAGGTCCTAAACTTTCTAACGGTGCCATACAATCACATTCTGGTGCAACGAAGAGTCAGAATTAATGGAAACGAGTCCTTAACTGACATAGACTAAGAATAACTAGCAAGATGTCCTATAGTTGTCTACGTGAGATGCGGTGAACCTGGGTGCGACATTTAATGGGGGAAATAGGGGAAGGTCGGTTCTACAGAGTGTTGTTTACAGACAATGGGACTAGGGAATGGGGGATTGGGGATAGTTGGGGAGTATTGGGGAAATAGGGGAATATTTACAAGCGGATATGGATGGAGGCCAAATCCCATATCCGCAACAATATATATATATATATATATATATATATATATATATATATATATATATATATATATATATATATATATATATATATATATATATCCAAAATAACTTGAATTAAAAAAGGAAAACCAAACTTCCACTTCAGTTTCCTTTTTAGAAAAGTCTCAACTTTTGCTCACAAAGTGAACTCACAAAGTGATATCCATAATAAATAAATTTCACACCAAATTATTTGATAAACGAGATGCATTTCCATTCCACATTGTCCGAATACCTTTCGTAGACAGCAACATTCCCAAAAAGCTATTTTATGGTACTGTTGCAGGCGAAATAATTAGGACTGTGAGAGCAACCACACACAGCTCTGAACTGGTCAATAAATTACAACTAGTCAGACGTATGTTAGCGCAAGGAGCTACAGTCGGTCGATTAAAACAAGTTTTCTTTAATATGACAAAACGACACCAAATCAAATTAGTAAAATACAATACGAATATTAAAAATATTATTCATGAGATCTTTATGTAAATACAGTACAATATAAAAATTAAATATACTACAAATCAATGTTGCTAGGAATCGGTGGTTGCTAGGATACGGCAGCATGCAAAAAACCGTTATAGGTGATAGTTTGAACATTCGAAGTACAGTTTGATCCAGAGGTAGGTGGGGTGGTCATGCTGGTTGGTAGATGTGGTTTATTTAAGGTACGATGTGCATGATTTAATTATATTATCATATTATGGAGTGTGTAAGGAAAGTTATAAATATATGATAACACATTAAATCCTATTGCGAGTAAAGTTAGAATAAGTGATGTTGCATTGATGAGTTGACTGACTGCCTGGACGCAACTGAGGTTGTGGATCTACTGATGTACCATCTATTTATGTGGATCCGCCGTTTGGAGAGGTCCTGGACTGAAAGGATTGAAACCTCGAGGAAGAACGGTGCCCAGCTGATGATCCGTGCAGTCGGGAAACGAGTCAATTGCTTACAGGTTAAGGTTCTTGCTTTCGGTCGAGGAACTATGTTTGAGGTTTACAATTTAAATAAAGTTGAATATGGGATGTTGTAAAATGAACATAATTTACAACAATCCTTTGAATTATTTATATTTAAGTTTAGGAACAACCAATACTGCACAATTAATTAAATGATTTTTTTTAAAATAAGAATTGAAAATCATAAGAGATAGAATTGTGAGGAACAAAAATAAAAAAACAAGGTGTGTGTGTGTGTCTGTGTCTGTCGATGCCTGTCCAGCTATTCTTGTCAAGCCATACAAATATCGTGCACAAACAGATGTTTGACGGACAATGCAGCGCTTGGAGATTCTCGGACACCTCTTCTTTTGTGCACTCAATAACCTTGCTTGCTTTTCTGTTCCATGTTCACTTATTTCCTCTTGCCACACTCGATATGTTCCCATTCATCCTATGTTTTGTTGCTCTTCCATGATCCTATATGATCAAGTTGAAGTATACTTTGAAAATGCTTCACACTCTGCACGGCTCATGCACCATCTCACTCTGCGCAGATAGTCATGTAAGTTCGCAAAACCATTTCGATACAGCTTTTGTTTGAGACTCTCTTCTCTCGCTCTTCCATGAGCCTCACTCTTGTGGAGGGAATTGTGGTTTAACGTACACAGTGTTGTCTTCTATCGTATGAAGCACGTGGTTGCTGGTAGCATCCATTGCCTGGGAGTGCGGATGTGCAGCTAATGCAGTCGCCTCTGAAGGCTGGGGTGCAAACTTTTGGAATTTGCCAATGATGTGTGATAACTCTCTACTCCATTGAAAGACACCGAGGAATCTTTAACCTCCAGCTAATGCTTTCAGACGGGTCCCCAGCGCAACACATATGTGCAATGTGGAAGTTCCACGTGTGTTTTGGTGAGAAACGCGGACGCCACATAACTGGCTTTGCAATCACTCGAAGGAGATAGCGTTTTTCAAACTCTGCATTGATCCATCAATTTATTATGTAACCTTTTTCATTCATTATCGGACTCTCAAACGCTTCCTTGGGTCAAGCTTATGTTGCTCAAATAATCATGGGGTGATGTTCAGGTGAAATAAGGTATTCGCAGGAGAGTCTTTTGCGACAAACTCGATCCTGAGCGGACTTCCTGGCTTGCAGGTCTCCTGGCATTCACACGGATGAATCGCTGAAGGGTGTAGCCAGCTTTAGAGATGGCCTCGCTTTTCTCGTAAGCGGCTATTTCTTACAACAACACAACCATCAGAAACTTTGTGAAAATTATGATTTAATATTCACCGTATTGATGATGAGAGCAGATCATGTAATGCCATTCAGCAATGGTCCAACTCTCCCTCTCCCCGCATTTCTTTTGAGATCTGCATTCATCTCAATCGACTAGGTTTGAGCCAAAATGTGCAGAAATATACCAGTGGCTGTATTCTGGCACATTTGTGGCTTTCATGCTAAGTTTCTTCTTCTTTTTTTTTCCAAAACAAGGTTGAGGCTCATGAAAGAGACCAACGTGGAACCTCGAGTTATCTTTGCTCGGGTGACAGTTTAATTTTATTTGAGGGAGGTTTACGTTTTGGAAATCCTCTCCTCTCCTCTGCTTTGCTATTGTTTTCAAGTTCACACTTGAGATGTCGAGTTAACTTCACAACCCCCAAACATTTCTGAGGGAGGATATCTATTTCAACTGGTATAACCAGTTTACACGTTTTTGTGTGCAATTCGTACCAAGAGCTCATTGATTTACGTGTGCACCGAGCAAGCGTGTTGTTTCGGATCATGTTGGATAAAACAAAATGAAGACCTCAAAAACTGGGATACAGGACATGGACATAATCAATTTTGGATGTGCCATTTGTAGGAATATACAATGATACCTTCATGATGGGGAACAACTTGGTTGATATTTTGAGGTCTTGTATTCTTGATGTTACAGCAATAATGACCCTGTCACAACCATTATTGTAAAAGAAAAAAAAACTGGCTGTTTAAAATACCCAAGAAAATCCCATTTTGCAGCTTGTTTCTTTTGAATAAAATACACTCTGCTGACATTATCTCCTTCTTCCTGGCAGCTGATGAAGACAGCAGTGCAAGCAGTCCGACGTCTGCCTGCCGCCTGGCGTCAGGTCCCAGCAACGGTATTGCAGATGCACGGACGGGAACAGGACGTGGTGCTGCGATGACCTCTGCGGCATCGCGGTCTCTGCCACTAGCCGTGCAAATCCGATCACAGTCTGCAAACAGCTGACAGACCACATACAATCGGCAGGACCCCTCCTCCTTGCTGCGGAAGCCTTCAGATAACGTTATGCACCTGACTTTCAAATGCTGTCTTGCTCCGATACCCTTCCAGCAGTCAGCCATTTACAAAGAAACTGGTGCCGTTGCAAGTGGATGAAAGCAACCAGTAATTTCAGACATTAACCGAGGCCAGCTTAACCCCCACTTCTTAAACTGAGTGATTCTTCAGTCACTTGCAATGAATCTTGTATTAGATTCATTTCAGCTCCATGAGCTTAACCAATAGCCATTTACTGTACAATATCAAAAGTTTTGCGGATGTCTTTGTCTCTCTGTCTGTCTTCATCTCCCACTTCTATCAGGCGTGTACCTTTGAAAAGAATCTAGGCTCCACTTCCCTTGGCAACGCATGCTTCTACAAGCAAATCACGTCTGTTTCAAGAGCTTCATCATGGAAAAGTCACATCTAAACAAAAACAATGGACCTTGTCATTGTGCGTCAACTTGTCAGCAATATTGTTAGCAGAGGGCACAAAAGCCCCCACAAACTCTTTGGGGGTACACCAAAGCTTAAAAGACCTCGACAGTGTACTTTCTTTCTTTTTTTCTCCTGCAAAGAAATCACAAACTCCAAGTAAGTCAGAGTCTGGCTTAGTAACTTATATACACGCTGTTGACCTGTTAACCACATGGTAAGCCATCGTCGCTGCCCCCATTGATGTCTTTTCCGTGGCGTCCATCATTGCCACCATTCCAGGGCAGTGAGGTGTTGATTGACAAGTGCTAGCCTTAATGTAAAGCCTTTTAATGCACATCTGAGACTGGCCTTTTTGTGGAGAAGAGGAACAAGGTGAAAAGTATAATGTATTTCACATGGACGTAGCTTGCACTCGTTTATTAGCATCGGCGTCTAACTTATGCAAGTTTAATTGTTCCACGTCACACGCAGGCCTTACAGTCCACGCATTGCATTTCGTCCGCTGACTTTCTATGACTGGCTTCCACCATGACCTTTCGCAATACGTGTTGCCAGAAGACATCCTGTTATCTTCACGCCTGGAGTTTATTCCTTGCTTTCACCAGTGCATCGAACTCTAAGTGCATGTTTTAAAAACTGCATTCTGATTGTTTTTGGGAGGGGTGGGGAAAAAAACCAATTTTTGGCAATTTTTTTTGCCCCCTTTACATGGGGGCAGATAAAGAAGTTTTCCTGAAAAGAAAAAGAATCTATTAACTTAAATATCTAGAACCTGCTACAAATGGCCTTTGGCCACAGAATCTCAAATTGTGACAACTTTTCTAGACTATCATGGTATATAATATACCCTAAAAGTAAATGAACATATAAATATATATATATATATATATATATAAAGCGACCAATTTTTAAACTGTCAAATTGTCTTTTAGCATCTTCTTCCCCCAACTCCCCATGCCTCTGCCTCCCTTCCCCCCCCTCCACCTCTCCCCCCCCCCCCCGCCTCCCTCCACCTCCCCCCCCCCCCACCTCCTTCCACCTCCCCCCCCCACCCCCCCGCCTTACCCCCCCTTCCCCACCAAGCTGGGTGTTTTTCCACTTGCAGTCCTTCATGGAAGCCAAACACCAACAGGAAAAACGCACTAAATGTACACGTCACTACATCAGTTTATTGTAAATAATCAACTTTGGTTTAACCCACTGCTCTGTATTTAATAGTAGTACAGTACGTGCAATCCGCATGAGGTTCGTTGGACGAAGATTTATCGGATGTTGTAAATAAAAGTCCTTTATAGAAGCCTCTGCGTCTTCTTCACGCCATTGTTCCCATAAGGTTGACAGGACGGTTGTTGTAGCGTTTGGAGATGTCAGCTTCGATCTGGAATGTGTGAACAAAGCATCATGTTCTTAATGGGTAGCGGTTACAACTTTCACCTTTCATAAAAAAAAAATATATATATTCTTCCTCAAAGTAATTTCTAACTCGAGTGCTTTTTACTCCAGAAACTTGGAAGGGCTGTTCCATTTCATGTGAATTACAACATCTCGGTTGTGGATGCAATTGTAGAGGAACTAAAGTTGTATTTAGCCATTTTGATTTTTCTGAAAGCCGCTCCCAAACTTACCCCACTACAAACCCGAACCCCCTGCCCCTCAAATGTTTCAATCAACACTTGGACATAAGTTACAAATCTTCCTCTTGGAGTGGTTTCTCAACTCTTCTAATCATCCAGTATTCTTTTATACATTTCTAAAGGAGACTGGCTTTGCAATGCTGGTTATGGTTTGTATATTAAACTGACGGCATGATAAAAGCTACTCCATAACTCGGTGCATGATAAACCAGGAGACATTTGTCGCTGCTTCAACCAAACCCCTAAAACGAAGCTGGTGCTTTGGACCATCAAAAACAGTCATTAGCTGGAGTCTCAGAGATACAACTGACTTTCCTGAATTATAAATCACTAACTCCAATATAATTCATATAAATAATTTAACTTAACTCTGTACAAACACACCAAACTATTGATAAATGAAGGCACACAATGAAGTTGGGAACTGCTTTCAGTTATTCTCTCTCCAATCACAAATTGGTGGTGTGCGAAGTTTTAACCAGCATGCTTAGGCATGTTAGGAAGGGGTTTGAGGAGAAGCTCCTGCTCCTGGCTAAACATAGCAAAGCTCTCATTCCAGTAGTGCCTCCTGACAGAAGCGGTCTCGCTAGCTCACAGGGCAGTGATACGGGGGGGGGAGAAAAAACGAAACACTATCTCAAAAGAATGTTGATCCGGGTTCACCGGCTTGCGTCCCTGTCTTCAGGTGATGCTCCAAAGACACCGAGCTCAGGCTTCGCCTCTCAATGTTCACAAAATCTCGTTCCTGCAGCAATTCCCAAATCAGCTGTTCATATTACTGTATGGGTTTTTGTAGGAAAAGAGCAAACCTGAGATGACCTCTTCTAGTGCCATGCAGTCCTCAGGTGCAAACTGGCCACAGGCAAACTGGTTCTTAAGCTCCTCAGACCTTCCGCAGACCATTGTCCCCTTTTCCCCCAACCTATCTTTTGATTCTGATGAGAATGCCCCAGATGGAGAACACCACCAGTGTGTCTTACTCTTATTTCCCATCAATTCCTCCTAACATCTTGCAGCTGAGAGAAAATGGTGAGTGGAATTTCCCACCTATATTATATTCCAATCACCTCACAGGAAAGATCCTAATGAAAGAATATATAATCTCATTTGGTAAACAAGAAATTAATTCTCTCGTAAAATCTGTCCACAGGCTATGTTTAGTCAATAAGTCACACCATATACACCATCTGATTAATTTCAGTCGAAACTGCTTCAGCTTTTTTCTCGCGTGCAGAATCGGAGCTCTGTAACTTCACGCACTTCCTTTTTACTTCGCATCAGAACAGCCTGTTCAAGCATACAAATCCATTAAAGTCAAAGTTTTTTTGTTTTTTTTTCATTTAGGTGAGTCATTTATTTATCAGAAATCAGCTCTACTTGCCAAATTTTCTGCTGATCGCACCCAAAGCCACCTTCATTCCTGACTTTCTCCTCAAGCATTCAGTGCAAAGCATTAAAATAATCCTATCATCTCTCCGAATAGAGGCTGAAGTTTCTCAAGGCAGTGTCTCGGGCCATCTTCTTCATTAGATACTTGAATTACCTCTCCGATTCCTTGGATAATCCTCTATGCAAATGTCCTCACTACACCATACTGTACTCACATCCATGCAATGACAGGATGGCAGCAGCTGCTTCCTTCTCTGCTCACCTGAAAAGGCTCAGATGCTTGTCTGACAAATGGAAAGTCATTTAAACAGGGCAAATCTCATACCCTTACCCCACATCTCAAACAGTAGTCTCATCAAGAGGTTTTCTCTTGAGATTCTGAGCCTCACAATCAGTCACGACCTCTCCTGTGCAAACCATGCATCCCATCTGGCCTCTAAGCCCAGCCGCAGACTCGGCATCATGCCAAGTATGTTCCTTGTAAATCTGACCTTCCTACGAATTACAATGCCTTTGTCCAGAGCTCAATGGCATACTGTTCTGCCTTATAGGCTTTCATCCCAAATTCTCACATCTCTCTCTCTCTCTCTTAGATGCTATGAAATCCAAAACTCGCAACATCATTGGCATCTCCCACAAAGCTCGAATCACAGACAGGTATTGTCTTCTAACGTCTTCCACATGCATTCTGCTGTTGCTCCCTCTGCTCCTTCAACCCTCCACTCCTCCCCAATTATTTAACGATGCAGGTACTGTATTCTTTCAGCAACCCTTGTCCTCATTAAAATTTGCAAAATCTGGATTTCTTGCTCAGATCCACATATTTTTTTTATCCTCCTTTCTCTTACTTGTCGGTCCACATTATCGAGGTGGTACAATCCTACTCTTCCCACCAAGACTCCAATTGTAAGTCCCCCAACGTTTCGTGTTGTCCTCAATCTCCATGATCAAATGGAATGCCATTTTGATGAGTGCCTGCAATTTTGAATGCCTGCCATTTTGCTCAATCTCCATGATCAATCCCTATTACCCCTCTGATACTCAAGCTCTCCTGCATACAACTAACTGTACCTTCTCTTCTCTGTCTTTTTGTCATTCAATCATTCCCTTGCTTACATCCATCTGCTATCCCACTAGCTATGCATCATTTCCAAGATCTCAGTAAGCCAAGACTATGTGTGTATGTTTGTGTACATATATATATATATAAATTTTTTACTACAGTCTTCAACATCATGTAAACTAATTCCCAGTTCTGAAATGGACAATTCCGATTGACAAACAAAACAAAAAAATACGATCCATTGCACACTGTTGCTCTTCATTTAAGGCAATAAGTGTTGTTTAAGTAGTTTAAGTTTAAGTAGCAATAAGTGTTGATGCTTAAAGTAATTTTCAACGTGTGTGTGCGTCATTGATTGGTGGAACGCAGTCCTCCCAGGATTCAAAAGTATCCACCTTCGTTTCAGAAAAGGATCGTGATTCATGGGCTAAGTTGTGTTGTTCTTAGAGTGTTGTTCCAAGCGCTCTTTTCAGGATCGTCACTGAGCCCCATACAGCCTCCAACTGTAGTTTGTGGTAATATTCCCAGGGATGGTTTTAAATATCTGTTAGATTCTTCTTTATCATTCCCATTGCCCGAATTATCACTGGTACAATTTCGGTGCTCTTCAGCTTCTAAGGTCTTTTCACTTCATTCTTGAAGTCTTGGTATTTGGTCATTTTCTTCATTTCTGCATTATTTAGGCCAAAATCGCTGGGTACTGATATCTCGATCATCAATGCTGTCTTTTCCTTTTTGTTCCTGAGTACTATGTCTGTCTGGTCGCAATGCTTTTTTTTTCTATGTTTATGCTGGATGGAATCATCAGGTCATATGTGAGCATTATGTCCTTGTTTTCATGGAATCATCAGGTCATATGTGAGCATTATGTCCTTGTTTTCATGGAATCATCAGGTCATATGTGAGCATTATGTCCTTGTTTTCATGGAATCATCAGGTCATATGTGAGCATTATGTCCTTGTTTTCAATTATAGCTTTTGGTTTTAGGTTTCCACGAGTTTTCTGGAATGGAGATATTGAAATTTCTGCAGATGTGCCAGTGGATTACTTTACATACGTTGTTGTGCTTTTTTGGGTGTACAGCTGTTCTGGCATGAGTTATTCTACATCCCAATAGCGTTCTATCCCAAAAAGCATTCTACCTTTACACAATCCAGTTGGCCATGTATACATGGCTATCAAAATATTACATTGCATCTTTTTCTCTCATTATTTGCACTTTAAAGTACCAAATCTTGCAGATGCCGACTCAGATCTATGGCCTTCTCCAGCCTTGGTCTCAGCATGGTGATTTCTTTCCCAATTTCCTCCTGCTGCTGAAGCAAATCCTCCTGCCGTTTTGTTGCAGTCCTGGCCTGCTTCAGCTTTTGCTGCAAACGTTCTGCTACCCGTTCCACGTACCTGTGAAATAATGTCCACAACTTGCATGCGATGATGTATTCTCGACAGTGATTCTTACATAATCAAGCTCAAGCAAATCAAGTTGTGTCTGTACTTTGCGCATTGGTGGTGCTCGCTACAAGTGATGCTGCTGGCTGAAAACCAACCCAAGACATGTTGACTCCATTGCAGGATGTGATAGGTTAGGGAATTGAATTTTGCTCAGGGTGTTGGCATATACCAAATCATGGGAAGGAGGTAGGGGTGCAAGTGCAATCATGATGATGGGAGGTGGGGGGGGAAATGTGTGTGGGGGGGGGGGGGGGGGGAAGTGAAGAGCTGGGAGCATGAAGTTGATGGAAGCATGAAGTGGGGGAACAGAGGGAGCTGGAAGTATGAAAAGGTGGAAGGGAGAAGATGGAAGCCTGAGACCGAATAGGGAAAGGCATGGAAACCTGAGAGAAGAATGGGAGGGAGAGGTGGGGAAGATATGTAGAGGAGAGGAAACCTGTGAAAGAAGGGATTGGATCAAACATATAAACTAATGATTTACTCAGATTTAAAACAAAGGTCATTCATAACTGGGTTTTGCCTTTCTTGGATCTCTGGCATGAGGGCATTTTTCACTTCCCTAGCTGTTGTAATAAGCAACCCGCCACTCTCACCGTGGGGATGCGAGGATCAGGAAGAGTTGCTGGGTCTGTACATCTGTAAAGCAAGCCAGCGGACTGCGCACCGCACTCAGCATTGAGCGCACAGCCTCGCTCGTCAGTGCCTGGAGCTCAGCTGGTGCTGACTGCAGCTGCCTGATGGCCAGCACGTCTGTCTCTTCCTCCATATCTACAAGACGTTGCAGTAGAAAAGCTTCAAGCTGGAGAGAAGATGCAACATGAGACCTCCATAGTCATGTCAACAATGGTCACTAAAAAGCACATTTGACCTTCCCCGATCTTTTTCCAAGATTGGCAAGGTCAAAAGATGACTGCTATCTATTAATGAAATACAACCTGCACTGGGTGTCTCGTCTGCTAGCATGAGTTAGTGGACGTTAAAGATTCTTTGGTGTCCTTCGTAAAGAGTGAGCGAGCCATCGCCGGCACCCTAAACAAATTACAAATTCCTACATTCTCAGTCGAGTATCCTGTGTCGGAGTGGCGACCCATCCGGGACTGTAACCTCTAGCCAATGAAACTGCCTCGGCAGTTTTAAGTGTCTAATGGCATGAGGAGGATAAGCGATAAACAATGAGGCAATTTTGCTAATTTGTTTGCTCACTTCCACCAAGTCATCAATGAACTGGTCTCTTGTTTCTGGATTTTCCAGGATCAGCAAAGCCTCTTGTCCTCTTGCAATATGTTCACCTGGAATGGGATTTTTTGTGTTAAAAAAAAAAAAGGAAACTGCAACAATGTGCTGCAATTAATGAAGGCAGCATGAGAATATAAACGTACATTCCACTCCCGAACTGATAATTTCAATCTGCGGCATCTCTGTGCTGTCGTCTCCCCAGTCAATGTTGGCGCCACCTTCATCACCGCCCTGTAACCGTCAAAAAACATGAAAAATAAACTTCCAATTGCAATTTTAAAATGCAGGATTTGTAAAAACAATTTTTGCAATCATCTTAAAAATTGATGAACGAAATTGTATCATTTATTAATACCCTTAATTACAACTAGAATTTAAAGTAATTTCTATTTTTTACCTTGAGTAAAACAAAACAAAACAAACCTGGCCAGGTTCCTGTGCATCTGCTACTGTAACAAAGTGCCACCCAGCTGTGTCATTGGACCCATTGTCACCCCAGTCAAGGGTAACCCCAGGAGTCATCCCAGGCTGTTCCGCAACAGTGAAGTTGACGTTTTCTGGAGGTTCAGGTCCCCAATCAATCTGCACAAGAAAGATATTTCTTCACCGTTTTGACTGACCAGGCCATCGGCATTTTGTATTTCTGAGATATATTCTGAGTATATATATCTCAGAATCCATCATTTCAGTTCTCCAACCTAATGAGCGCATGCCGTGACTTCACCACCACGTACGTACACCTTGCCTGCCTATCTCCGGAAGAGCCATCTAGCAAGTGCATCATAATTTAGATCTTAGTTCAGATACTGTCACAAGTGTATACAAAACTCATTTACCGACCTGGTTTCGCCCTTGTTGGGGCTTCATCAGGGCAACGCAGTGAGTCTTCCATACAATTGTGAATCTGAAAACCTTCAGGTTATAAACCATTTCGGTCATTAGGTTGGAGAACTGAAATTATAGATTCTGATTGGATACTCCCAACCACATCTCGGCAACTCCATATAATGAGTGGATACCAGAGGTAATGTACCGTGTGGCAGGCGGTGCTTATTGCTCCCATTAAGATATAGCGATAGCTGGATGGGACACCTTAATGGCGGTTCACCACTGATGGTATGGAATCCCATAATGACTGAATGAAGGAATGAATGATCGTTTTAAGGCCATTTTCCCCGCTAGAGCGGAGGTTAGCCTTGCGGGCCCCATGACAATCATGGTTCCCTGTTTGAGGCAATGTTTTTATGGCCGGATGCCCTTCCTGGCGCCAACCCTTGGTCGCCTCTTACGATGCGCAGGGATACGGTGTACCTATTCTAAACCGGGGTACACACGGTGATCATTCATCCCAGCAAGCTGGTACTCAATTTGCCGACCTCTGAAGGATGACAGGCTGAGTCAACCCCCCTGGCGTTAATTCAGCGATCAACCGGGATTCAAATCCAGGATCCTCGGATCCTAAGCCGGCACCCTAACCGCTAAGCCAACACCAAGGATGGAATCCCATAACGACTGAATGAATGATCGTTTTAAGGCCATTTTCCCCGCGAGAACGGGGGTTAGCCTTGCGGGCTCCATGACAATCATGGTTCCCTGTTTGAGGCAATGTTTTTATGGCCGGATGCCCTTCCTGACGCCAACCCTTAGTCGCCTCTTACGATGCGCAGGGATACGGTGTACCTATTCTAAACCGGGGTACACACCGGAATCCCATAATGACTGATATATATACAGTGGGGAGAACAAGTATTTGATACACTGCCGATGTTGCAGGTTTTCCCACTTACAAAGCACGTAAAGGTCTGTAATTTTTATCATAGGTACACTTCAACTGTGAAAGACGGAATCTAAAACAAAAATCCTGAAAATCACATTGTATGATTTTTAAGTAATTAATTTGCATTTTATTGCATGAAATAAGTATTTGATCACCTACCAACCAGTAAGAATTCCGGCTCTCACAGACCTGTTAGTTTTTGCTTTAAGAAGCCCTCCCATTCTCCACTCATTACCTGTATTAACTGCACCTGTTTGAACTCGTTATCTGCATAAAAGACGTCTCCAGACCGTCTCCGACCACAAAGACCGCAAAGACCGACCGCAAAGCCGTCTCCAGACCTGTCCACACTCAATCAGACTCCAACCTCTCCACAATGGGCAAGACCAGAGAGCTGTCTAAGGACATCAGGGACAAATTTGTAGACTTGCACAAGGCTGGGATGGGCTACAGGACAATAGGCAAGCAGCTTGGTGAGAAGGCAACAACTGTTGGCGCAATTATTAGAAAATGGAAGAAGTTCAGGATGACAGTCAATCTCCCTCGGTCTGGGGCTCCATGCAAGATCTCACCTCGTGGAGCCTCAATGATCATGAGAAAGGTGAGGGATCAGCCCAGCACTACACGGCAGGACCTGGTCAATGACCTGAAGAGAGCTGGGACCACAGTATCAAAGAAAACCATAAGTAACACACTACGCCGTCATGGATTAAAATCCTGCAGCGCACGCAAGGTCCCTCTGCTCAAGCCAGCGCATGTCCAGGCCCGTCTGAAGTTTGCCAATGACCATCTGGATGATCCAGAGGAGGAATGGGAGAAGGTCATGTGGTCTGATGAGACCAAAATAGAGCTTTTTGGTTTAAACTCCACTCGCCGTGTTTGGAGGACGGAGAAGGATGAGTACAACCCCAAGAACACCATCCCAACCGTGAAGCATGGAGGTGGAAACATCATTCTTTGGGGATGCATTTCTGCAAAGGGGACAGGACGACTGCACCGTATTGAGGGGAGGATGGATGGGGCCATGTATCGCGAGATCTTGGCCAACAATCTCCTGCCCTCAATAAGAGCATTGAAGATGGGGCGTGGCTGGGTCTTCCAGCATGACAACGACCCGAAACACACAGCCAGGGCAACTAAGGAGTGGCTCCGTAAGAAGCATCTCAAGGTCCTGGAGTGGCCTAGCCAGTCTCCAGACCTGAACCCAATAGAAAATCTTTGGAGGGAGCTGAAAGTCTGTGTTGCGCAGCGACAGCCCCGAAACCTGAAGGATCTGGTGAAGATCTGTATGGAGGAGTGGGCCAAAATCCCTGCTGCAGTGTGTGCAAACCTGGTTAAGAACTACAGGAAACGTCTGATCTCTGTAATTGCAAACAATGGTTTCTGTACCAAATATTAAGTTCTGTTTTTCTGATGTATCAAATACTTATTTCATGCAATAAAATGCAAATTAATTACTTAAAAATCATACAATGTGATTTTCAGGATTTTTGTTTTAGATTCCGTCTTTCACAGTTGAAGTGTACCTATGATAAAAATTACAGACCTTTACGTGCTTTGTAAGTGGGAAAACCTGCAACATCGGCAGTGTATCAAATACTTGTTCTCCCCACTGTATATATATATATATATATATATATATATATATATATATATATATATATATATATATATATATATATATATATACATATATATATATATATATATATATATATATATATATTGTTGAGGATTTGGGAACTGTGTGTGTAATTTGCTGTAAATATTCCTTGTAAATACCTCCAATTGTAAAGGTCAAAGGTCGTCCTTAGTTAGGCCATCGCACACACGTAGCCAATCATAAGTTTCCCCTCAGTAGTTATGTCCTTAGTAAATGTCAGTATAAGGCTCTGTGGTCCACTAATTCATTGCGTTGCACCGAATCAAATAAGGATAGCTTCCCTTCAATAATTACCTTTCCCAGCCGAACTCTCCCTCTCTGGGTAATGCAACTTAACAAGCGTGGGGTGCGCGCGCCCTCAACTGGCCTGGCTTTGGAAGCGGCGTTCGCTGCTATAATGAGTATGTGCTCCGTGCTCTGTTTGGACAGGAGGGGCGGGGCTGTTCGGCCCCATGCCCAAATAAGGAGACAAGCCCGTGGCATTGACCATATAAGGTCACGAAACAGAGCACGGGGGAGGGCGGTACCGAAACAGACGAGGGCGTGTCACACCCACGCTTGAGGTATGATATATGCGTGTGAAAATCGCGCAAGAGATGATTTGAGGGAGAGAGACGCGTCGGACGATTTTGAGGGAGGAGAGGACCGCGGCAGATGACAAAAGAGCCCGAGGCGTGTCGAGGAAGGACGAGATACGTGTGCCGCCGCCGCCCTGCTCGCTCCCAGCCTGGAAAGGGCCTGCTTGCTGTGCGCCCTACCAAACCTTCCAGCCTTGTGGTCCTACCTTCCTCTCCCTCCAGCCAATCCACTCTGAAATTCCTCATTCGTGTACGTGAGTTTGTTTTGTGTGTCTTGTCCCTGGGTTTAAGCAAGACTGTATAGTATAAGCTAGTATTTGCACTGTGTCCTTCTGATTCTTCCATTTCCTTGTATATTACTTTGATTGCTTTTCTTCCTTGAGTTGTGTGTAAAGAATAATAATAAATCCCTGTTCTTCCTACTTTGTCTTCTTCTTCACATTCGGTCGCTTTAGAGGTTTCCAAATTGAGTGTACGTGGCGCGATTCGGCCAACGCATACGAATCGGGTTTAGCCCCTTCGATAAACGGCTCACGCCGCAGTTCGCTTCGCTCGGCGCAACCAATCTATTACGCTGCGGCCGTGAACGGGAGTATTTCCTTGCGTACTGAGAGGCGCTGGTATTTAGGTCATAGGACGGTTGGGCCTAATACCCTACCCAGCGCCGACCGGGCGTGACGTCATACCCCCGGGACCACGTCGGTCAGTCATAGACGAGGGGATTAATCCCCCCTCGATAAGGGGAAAAGAGGCCGACGTTGGATTCCGTAACTATATATATATATATATATATATATATATATATATATATATATATATATATATATATATATATATATATATATATATATATATACAGTGAAACCTCGACTTACGAGTGCACCAACTTACGAGTTTTCTGAGATACGAGCTGTCGCTCGGTCGATTTTTTGCTTTGTGATGCGAGCCGAGATCTGAGTTACGAGCGAGCGAGCTTGGATATAAAACACGTAATCGTCGAAAAACATGAGCGAGGTGTGCGTGTTGTCGACTTGGCGAGGCAGTACGATCGTAGTACTTCTATGATATGTACGATTTTGAAGCAGAAGGAGTCTATAAAGGCTATAACGCCAGCCAAGGGCGTTAAGATTATTTCAAAGCTCCGGACCTCTGTCCATGAAGAGATGGAGAAGTTGTTGTTTGTGTGGTTGACGGAGAAGCAGCTCGCAGGAGATACCGTGACCGAGAGCATCATCTGTGAGAAGGCACGAGACATTTACGGGGATTTGGTGCAGCAGACGGCGGGAACATCAACGGACGAGGCATCGGAAGAGTCATTCAAAGCCAGTCGGGGATGGTTTGATAATTTTAAGAAGAGGACCGGCATTCACTCCGTCGCCAGGCATGGTGAGGCAGCAAGCTCGGATGTGAAGGCAGCTGAAGATTTTATTATAACTTTTGCCGAACTGATAGAAGCCGAAGGATACATCCCCCAGCAAATCTTCAACTGTGACGAGACAGGGCTCTTCTGGAAAAAGATGCAGAGGAGGACGTATATAACGGCAGAGGAGAAGAGCATGCCAGGCCACAACTTGTTCAGAGTGCCGGCGATAGCTCGCCTTCTCTTTGTGGAAGACACGGTGAGATCCTTAACATCCAACAACTAATGGGACGCAAATGGGGCGCCCAGTTTAGCGGTACACACATTGATGAATCACCCTGCCTGTGAAACACCGACATGACAGGTTATAGCTGGGTCGGGATTCAAACCCAGGCTGGACAGTTTAAGAGTCAAGTGTGCGTACCTCCAGTCCAGGCCATCCTGCCAACTTGTATGCTGCATACAGGTGAAATATAAAGCGAGAGATATTTATATATATATATTTCAAAAAAAATTGGTGTGGTTTTTGGGGGGCTGGAACGGATTAATAGCATTTCAATTCATTTTAATGGGGAAATTTAATTTGAGAAACGAGCAAATTGAGTTACGAGCTCGGTCACAGAACGAATTAAACTCGTAAGTCAAGGTTTCACTGTCTATATATATATATATATATATATATATATATATAGATATATATATATATATATATATATATATATATATATATATATATATATATATATATATATATACATACATATATATACATATATATACTACTGTGTTCAAAAAGTAGCCGACCTTTATTTTTCGTGCGTAAAAAAAAAAAAAGCTAGGGAGGCGTTGATTGGTGCACGTATGTAGGCGATCCTAATGCGCATGCGTGAATTTTTTCCCACCTGCAGAAGCTGTCATTCGACGGCAGACCGCCGATGAGTGAGGAAATGTAAGTGAGCGCCGTCAGATTTTCGTTTTTGACAAAATGACGGAAAAACTTGAACAACGCTACTGCATCAAATTTTGTGTAAAGCTTGGCGATTCCCAAGTGGAAACGATCCGCAAGATTCAACACCGTTCATTCCATTATGAAGGAGGATTTGGGCTTCAGGAGAATCTCAGCGAAGTTCGTACCAAAGCTGCTAACGATTGAGCAGAAGCAACTCCGTTTGGAGATCGCACAGGACATGCTGGAGATTGTGAACAGCGATCCCAGCTTCCTCAACACAGTGATCACTGGCGATGAGTCCTGGGTTTATGGGTACGACCCAGAAACCAAGTTGCAGTTTTGATGCAAGTTTGATGAAACACAAAATTTGATGCAGTAGCGTTGTTCAAGTTTTTCCGTCATTTTGTCAAAAACGAAAATCCGATGGCGCTCACTTACATTTCCTCACTCATCGGCAGTCTGCTGTCGAATGACAGCTTCTGCAGGTGGGAAAAAATTCACGCGTGCGCATTAGGATCGCCTACATACGTGCACCAATCAACGCCTCCCTCGCTTCTTTTTTTTTTACGCACGAAAAATAAAGGTCGGATACTTTTTGAACACACTACGTGTATATATATATATATATATATATATATATATATATATATATATATATATTTATATATATATATATTTATATATATATATATAAAATATGATGCATATCAAGTGTCATGATGCCTTTATAGAGAGATACATATGAAAATCATCTGAGTAATACCTGCAGAAGATTCATTCAAAATCAGCATGCCAGTAAAAATGATTTGAAATGAAGAATACATTTACCACGTCTTCTGCATCCTCATTCTCCACCAAATGCTCTGGCTGTGCCTGTTCTCTGGATGATGGTTCGATTCCAGTTCTCCATTCGTACACGGTCATGTTTCCCTTGGTTTGAATGTATCGAAGCATTTTCAGTTCTGGCTCCAAATGCCTGATGGGTAAATTAAATTGTTTGCACCTCGTGCACACCCCAGACATATTTTGTAGTGTTTTAACAACGTGAATTAAAAATCAATTATTCAGAAAGAATCAGTGTGTGTGTGTGTGTGTGTGTGTGTGTGTGTGTGTGTGTGTGTGTGTGTGTGTGTGTGTGTGTGTGTGTACATACATATACACACGATCATATATTAATACACATATGCAAGTGTGAAGTGGGTGAATTGGCATCAGGCCTTTGTCAAAACGCACTTGTTACAAACAAATTCCGCGAAGGACTGGTAAAACCCGACAGCTTTTTGGAGGTTTTTGCAGTCTTCCGCAATCTTGTTAAGGAGAGTCGGCAGATCGCACACGAGAGAAAGCAATTCTTCCTTGATATAATCTCCCTGTAGGGGGATGAAAAGCCCAGCATTCCCTGTAAGATAGCCAGCACAAACTACAACACAGCCTGGGCACTGTAGGGGGGGGGGGGGGGGGGGAGATAACAGGCATTTTAAGGCCATTTTCCCTGCTGGAGCAGGGGTGAGCCATGCTGTACTTGTCTTGCTTTGTCCTTGCTGTACATTGTCCCATGACAATCTTCTCCATTTTTACCCTATTTTCTGCATCTCCCCTTATTAACCCCCTTGCCCGCATTTCTTATTCGACCATCTTTAGCCAAGTCTTTCTCGGTCTTCCCCGTCCTCTACTTCTCGGTCTTCCCCGTCCTCTACTTCCTTCTACATTCATTTCCATCGCTCTTCTCAACCAGTCACTTTCATCCTTCCTCAACACATGACCAAACCATCTCAAACTGTTTTTCTTCACAGCATCCATCACAGGCTCTATTCCCATCATCTTTCGCAATTCATCATTTGTCTTTCTCTCTCTCAACGATACTCCACACATCCACCGAACCATTCGCATTTCCACCCTTTACAGCCTTCGTTGCTGCTCTATGTTCATTACCCATGTCTCGCTCCCATGAATCATAACACCTCTCACACATGCAGCATACACCTTTCCCTTCAGCTTCAACGACACTCCGTTCCCGAAACTTCTTCCATGTACATCTCACTCTAGCAACCGTTGCCGAGTCTGATCCACCTTCTCCATTCAGCATGTCTCCTCGGTAGCAAAATGTTTTCACACCTTCCAGCTTCACGCCATCTCCAAGATCCAACTCAACATTTTCTCCATCTGCAGCTCCCTCTGTGCACACCTTACACTTGAACGTAGCTGCCATACTGGTTAATGACCCTCTCCAAACCACTACATTTTTGATGAACCCACTCAGCGCACATTGTACATTGAATGGAGTTTACTCCGACACCCTTCCTGCACACAGCACATGGCCACTGCCCAGTTCCCAAGGGGAGGGGGGGGGGGGGAATGCAACGCAATTCCACAATCGACCGAAAGAGAAAGGAATGTGCATGCCTGCGATGTCATGAAAAGAGCCACGAAGCTGCCTGGGCAACGTTTGCTAAAGGTCTAAACAATGATCGGACAAGAGTAATTTAATCTCCCATCCACAGCTTCAGAGTTGTGAATGAGAGATGAAAGCAAAACCGATCTAGGATTACATGTTGGTTTTTTTTTTGGTTTTTTTTTTACATTCTCTGCTATTGCACCTCTATACTTATATTCTCCGTTATTGGAGATGAGATGTTCAAGTTGTACATGATGGTATTTAGACCAGTTTATGCTTCTTTGTGTCTGTTCCATACACAGATGAAGATACTATTTGAGAATCAGACCAGCTATATGAGTAATTAAAAAGGAACTAAATGATTCATGAAATAATCAATATACAGTTTGTACTGGATGGACAAATCAACGCTGTCTGTCTGTCTGTCTCACCCTGAAACACAAAAACGCTCCTCAGGGAGAAAAAAAAGAAGAAAAAAAAAAGTAAAAGCTGCTTCATAAATTAATCCAAACTTCCAAGATTTTTTCCCCCTTTTTTATTTTATTGAAAATATTGAACACAGACAAAATGTTGAACACATGTGGTGGATAGGCAATAGACTGCTGCTTCGATCGCCCCTGAAAATATTTTTGTTTTCTTTCCTTTTAAGAAATATCTAACCTATAAATATACAAGTTCGGGGTCAGACTCCATTGCATCGAAGACACGATGTTTTAAACATTGAAATTACCCCTTGGTCGAGTGATTGGATCAGGGAGAAGGTGTTGGGTGGCAGAAAGATGACCTCAACATTGGGAAGGGCCACCTTCGGCACCTTGAGATGGTCAGGAGCGTTGTACAACAGCAAGAGGACCTTGAAGGAGAGGTTCTTTACTGCCAGGTACTTCTCCACTTGAGGGACAAAACAGTTGTATAACCAATCCCTAAAGATAGCAGCTGTTCACCACACCTTTCTGTTGGCTCTCCAAAATACGGGCAGAGTTTGCTCATTTTTGCCCTTGAGAGCACGATACTGCATCATCGGCTCAATCATGTGAAAGTCCCCTTTGGTGTTGGCACAGAGGAGATAAGATATCCGGTCCTCAGCAGCCCTGAACCCCGATGCTGTCCTCTCTCGCTTCGAGATGAAAATTCTCGTGGGCATTTTCTTCCAGATCAGGCCGGTGTCGTCTGCATTGAAGTTCTGCTCCGGCGGTGCATGTGCCTTCTCCTCGATGAGCTGTGCGAGTTAAGCAGGGAAAGTTGCAGCTGCCTCCTGGTCCACTGAGGCACTCTCGCCTGTGAGCTTTACATTCTGGAGACCGTACCGCTTCTCAAAGCGGTCAAACCATCCCTGCTAGCTCGTGCTTGCAGCACCACCCGAGCCAGCCAGATGATTGTACATGAGCTTTGCCTTTTCATGAATCAGAGGACCTCTTAAAGGCACGTTTTTCTGGGAATTGTCCTCTCCCCACATATTTAATGCCTTCTCCATTGCTTCGATGTATACATCCCTGACCTGGTTAACCACTTTGATGCTGGGTAATACTGCGCTTAAATACATACATTTGGAATGCGAGTACATCTAATTGCATACTAATGACGCATTGGAATGTATAAATTCCGTCTATTAATTATTTAACATACCAGCACACAAAAACGCACACAACCACATAAACGTCCTGGCGAGGGTCTGCAATCTCTGGTTGCTCTTTCATGTTATTAATTTTATGGTGCCAGGAGGCATGGAGACATCCTATGACTGGAAAATAAACATTTTCATGCTTAATCAACCTTGGAAAAGTGGCTCCTGCACTGCAGACCTAAAAGGGAAATATGGAAAATAACAAAGTCCCAACTGATTTCATGCAATCAGGAGATGTGGAAACAATTACCATTATTCCCAGACTCTTGCAGGCAGCACGGTAACTGGCCTGGTGTTCTGCAGAAAGTACACCACTCTCTGCCGCACGACGCTCGATATCCTGCTGCTGTTGTTGTCCACGACTGATCTGCTTCCGCAAGGATGGAACCTCATAGGACACATTCCGAGTCAGCAAGCTGGCCAGCTCCGCTGAATAACAACCCAAGGCATAGACACAAGAACAAAACAAGGTGATCTTTATTTTGCATTCCTATTACTTAACGAGGCCAAACTGGCACACAAACTTAATGGATTCCCAAGTGTTTAAACAATGGTTACTTGGCAACTCACTTCCACAACAATAAGGTTACTGTCTTGAAATTTTTTTATATATACAGGATGCTGAAAAATTGTTTGTTTATTGTTTATTGTTTATTGATTATTTATTGAAATTGATTCTTGATTGATTGATTGAAAATTGAGATTGATTGATTGATTATTGAAATAATTATTTATTGAAAAATTGTTTATTGTTGTTCTTTGGTGCAAAACAAAACATGATTACTCGTAAATGGATGTGACCGTTTCAACACGCACAGGCATCACGTGATACGCAACAGGGTGTGGTGCATCACGTGATATCGATAGGGGTGAGATTCGCTCACTGTGCTGCACGCGTTTGTCTTTGCATTAGTTCAGTTCATTGTGAATTAGACGCTCTAATATGACGGAGGATATCGTGAGACAGAAAAATTGCGCTGTACGTTTGTATTCTGTATCTGGAAATTCGGCTGAAGTTCACAGACAACTTGTCAAAGAATGTGGCACCGACGCAATTGACAGAAGAACCATCGGCAGAATAAACAAGCAGTTTGATGACACCGGCAGCATTCTTCCAAAACAGTCACCAGGTAGGCCTCGTACTGTTCAAACTGAGGAAAGCAGAGCGGTCATTCAACAACTTGACAGTAAAAAAAAAAAAATAACCACCTTTAGAGGCCATTTTTCCCCGCAAGCAGGGGTTGGCCTTTTTCGGGCACCGTGGTTGTTGTTGTTTTTTTGGTCCCCTTTTTGAAGCAATGTTTTACGGCCGGATGCCCTTCCTGACGCCAACCCTTTTTGCCGCCTTTAACGACAAGCAGGGAATTACCAGTGAACTGGTACTCAATTAGCCGACCTCGGAAGGATGACAGGCTGAGTCAACCCCCCTGGCGTTAATTCAGCAATCGACCGGGATTCGAACCCAGGATCCTAGGATCCTAAGCCGGCACCCGAGCCGCTAGCCCAACACCAGGGTTAAAGTAATACAGTAATACATCATAAATAGTCATCTAATAGTCTAATACATACAGTAATAAACTTGACAGTAATACATCGTGATTAACTCGTCGTTTATCAAACGTCACGAACATAAGCCGATCATCGATTCGAAGAACACTAAAAGACCTTAATGCGAAACCATACATACCCAGATTAATTCACCAACTATCTGAGGATGATTTTGACAGGTGTGGCATTGAGGCATGTGAGACATTGCTTGGGTTAATGGATATGGACAATGATTTGCAGAACAGGATCTTGTGGTCAGATGAATCCAAGTTTAATTTATCTGGTTCTGTAAATCATCATAATAGCGTGATATGGGCAGTAGACAACCCATTGTTGAGCAGTGGGTCTGCTCACTGCTGTTGAGCACAACGTCCAGTATAAAGCTAGTGTGTCTGTTTTGGCAGGCATTTCTTCTGGGGGCATTGTTGGACCAATATTTTTCGAAGAAAATGTGAATGCTGCAAATTACCTTATAATGTTGGAGCAGCATGTATTTCCACTCAATGATGGCCAAATGTGGTTCATGCATGATGGTGTGCCTGCTCATCATGCTGCCAGTATACGCCAGGCCCTTGATTTGAACTTTACAGACAAATGGATTGGCCGTCGTGGTCCGGTTGAATGGCTGCCACGTTGTTGTGATTTAACAACACCCTGCGATTTCTTCCTTTGGGGTTTCCTCAAACACAAATTGTATGCGAGGAATCCTACACCCTCAGAGACTTGAAACAATTCATCCGTAATGAGACTGCTGCCTTAACGACTGTTAGCTCTTTCACAAGCCTTGATTGAGTATACGAAAAAAAACAAAGAAAAAAAAAACATGCAGAACTACGTGTCAGAGTGCAGTTTGAACATTTGAAATGATCTGTTTCATGTATATTAGACTGATTTTGACTGTTTAATGAGTAATCATGTTTTGTTTTGCTCCAAAGAACAATAATAAACTTAGTTGTTTGTTGCAGGTATCGTTTTTCAAAATGTGCCCAGGGTTCTGGACCACCCTGCATATATATATATACACAGTCACGTGAAAAAGTAAGTACACCCCATGTAAAGTTTTGACTTTTTCAACATATTTCAACATACAGCTATTTGATCTTCATTTCAACAATATTGATACATAAAGGTGATATAATATAACAAATATCATGAAACATTTACATTTTGTAGTCCATTGTATAATTTCGATAAACATAAATGCAAATTTCGCATGTGGAAAAAGTAAGTACACCCTTGGCTCTAATAGGTGGTATTGTCCCCTTTGGCAGAAACAACCTCAAGTAGGCGTTTCTTAAAACTGTCTACCAGTCTGACATCGACTGGGAGAAATTTTTGCCCACTCCTCATGCAGAATTATTTCAACTGTGCGATGTTTGAGGGGTTTCTTGCATGCACAGCTCGTTTCAAATCCCCCCACAACATCTCGATGAGATTTAGATCCGGGCTTTGATTTGGCCATTCCAGAACCCTCCATTTCTTTATTTTCAGCCATTCCTTGGTGGATTTACTGGTATGTTTAGGGTCATTGTCATGTTGCAAGATCCACCTTCGGTTGAGCTTCAACTTTCCGACAGATGGCCTCACATTATCCTCAAGCACCCTCTGGTACAATGAAGAATTCATAGTGGATTATATGATGGTGAGCTGCCCAGGCCCTGATGCAGCAACGCTGCCCCAAACCATAATATTTCAACCACCATGCTTTACAGTTGGTATCAGGTTCTTGTGGTCAAATGCTGTCTTTGGTTTTCGCCAAACATGTCTTCTGGTACTGTGGCCAAATAGCTCTACCTTTGACTCATCTGTCCAGAGCACATTGTTCCAGAAGTGTTGGTCTTTGCCTCGGTGTTCATTTGCAAACTTTAGTCTTGCCCTGATGTTCTTTCTGGAGAGCAAAGGTTTCCTCCTGGCACACCTCCCATGTAGATCAAATTTGTGCAGCCTCTTTCTAATGGTGGACTCTGAATGTACTTTGACATCAACAGTGGCAAGAGCTACCTGTAGGTCCCGTGATTTCATTCTGGGGTTCTTAGAGAGTTCTTTCAGCATCTTGCGGTCTGCTCTCAGGCTGAACTTGCTGGGGTGGCCTGGCCTGAACAAGTTGGCAGTTGTTTGGAATCTTCTCCACTTGTAGATGATCTTCCGGACAGTCGAATGATTGATTTCAAATTGTTTGGAGATCTTTTTAAATCCCTTCCCAGACTCGTAGACATCTATAACCTTCTTTCTGAAGGCCTCAGAGAGCTCTTTTGATCTAGGCATGGTGATGCCGCACACTTCAACAACAGAGCAAACCAAACTAAATGTCTGACATTTAAATAAGATCGGATCCTCCATGATCCTCTCTAACGATGTTCTAATCATTTGCACCTGAGCTGGTGCACCTGATTCTAATTTTAGGTATTTGAAGTAGTGATAAATGTAGGGGTGTAGTTACTTTTTCCACATGCGAAATTTGCATTTATGTTTATTTAAATTATACAATGGACTACAAAATGTAAATTTATGTGCACATGAATCATGTGGATGTGCTCCCAATTATTTCCTACATTGTTTTTAAGTTCTCTATGAAAGGTCAAACAGATAAGGGGTATCAGTTAGACGTTTTAGCCACCCTTTGTCTCCTCCCTTCCAAGCTGCCGATGTAATAACTGATGCACTTTTTAACGGGTAATGCTCAAAAATGGGAACTTACCCAAATACGCATTTTCTTTCTCATACAAGCAAACAATCTCTTGCCAATCCTTGAAATAAAAATAACAATTTTTCATCAAACTTTGTCACAGCTCGGACCACATGGAAGACAGCTTGGTGAACTTGAAATAAAACACAACAGTGGAATTGATGCACATTGAGATTCGTTGAATTTCTCCTTTCCCAGTGCAGTCGCCCAATCATGTAAATTGATCTTTGTTTTTACCTTCATTCGTTGTGATGAATACCTCCCAAATATGTTCTTTGTTGACGCTTCTGTTGCTTTCAGTATTTCTACAATTTTGAGGCAGTGGAAATAATGAATATCTAAGGAAGGGGGCAGGTGGGAGAGAGCGGGACAGTGTTCCGATGCAATGATAATTTATGGTTAAGTTCTGGATCTATACGTAACACAACAGGCAAGTGAGTCTTACGAGAACCAGCCAGCAGCTCCCTGATCTCGTTGTGTTCGGGCATGTCCTGGATGGCATTACTGATCTTCTCTCGGATTTTTACTACTGCTGTCTGCCATTTGATGTTGCAATGTCTTCGATCAACGAGCCAGTCTGGGGTTATAATGCACAGCAAATCAACTAAGTACAACAAAGGGGAAATTTACAATATGCTCTTTCATTTTAAATGGAGAAGTTTATCATGTGAGTGGCATAACTAAAGAATATTGGAAAATTAAAGGATTGCAGTCAGAAAAACAAGCAAAGAGAGAGAGAAAAACTATCTGCTGTTCTATCTGAAGGCTAGAGCAGCCTCATCAAAGAGATTAACCCATGTGGTTTGCCTTTGTCTTTGCAGTGGTAGTTGGGTCGGAATTTGGCCAGGAATATGGAAATAACCTGATGATGCTCTGTGAAAAGCACTGCGGGTACTTGTCCACCATCTAATGGTAGTAAATGGGTGCCCAGCTTAATGACACTCCGAGTTACAGCACACTTTCTGATGCAATGCCCGGCCTGTGAAACACAAATCCGACAGTTTATAGTCGGGTCGGGAATCAAACTCAGATTAGACAGCTCAGAAGTTCGTGCGCTACTTCTTGCACCATCCTATCGGACAAAGAGGGAATAATAGATGCAAACAAGGAGGTTTGGGTTTAAATACCAGGCATAAGAAATGAATAAAAATAATTGCATTTAAACTTTAAATTTAGACTAATAAAATTGAGACTAATTAAAAAGAAAAATAATTAAATTGATATATGTGGGAAAATTACATGTCCCGACCAGGGATCGAACCCAGGTCCTCTGGAAAACCGTACCAGTGCTCCGCCATCTGAGCTATCTGGGTGACCCTGACTGAGCTTGCAGTTTCCCACACATATGATTGCCACTTTCTTTCCGTCAATGCTTCCGGGGCACTCGCTGCCAACCATAGGAGCACCAACGGCCTGCAGATGAGAGGGTCTTCCTCCAATGGGGGGGGACAAATCCATGTCCTCTATTATAAACACCACTGGGGCGTAGTGAAGAACCACTTTTAGAGGCCATTTTTTCCCCACAGAGCAGGGTTTGGCCTTTTTCGGGCACCGTGGTCCCCTTTTTTGAAGCAATGTTTTATGGCTGGATGCCCTTCCTGCCGCCAACCCTGTTAATCGCCTTTTGTGACACACAGGGAATTACCAGTGAACTGGTCCTCAATTTGCCGACCTCGGAAGGATGGCAGGCTGAGTCAACCACCCTGGTGTTAATTCAGCGATTGACCGGCATTCAAACCCAGGATCCTAGGATCCTAAGCCGGCACCCTAACCGCTAAGCCAACACCAGGCTGGGCGTAGTGAAGCAATTAGATTGATGAACAGGATTATAAATAATTAAATTGATTATAAAGATTATTTAAAAAATTTAATTACTTATAGCCCATGGGCTGGATAGACCCACCGTGCAACCCCCCAACCCCCCCCCCCGCCCCCCCCCCCCCCCCCAGATTCCTCACCCACTGGTATATTTTTGTCCATTAGGGTCTACTTGATGAAAAAAAAGATGTTAACAAGGAAAATGTAGGGATGGACTTTATGTTATCACCCTATTTTCATAGGTACCCCCTAGACGACATTTTGCGATTTTTGAATATTTCATTTAAGGGGGTATGCTTACTTTTTTGGCTCGTATGTCAGTATCAACAATCTGATCATTACAATTTATATATCATTTAAAAGGTAATTGAATTACCTCTCCAATGGTGTATTAATATTTCAGCTACCACCACTACTCATACATCTACAACCGTTCGAAGTGAATATATATCGACAAGTCTCATAAAACATCGAAAATATCCCCTCGTATACCAAAACATATTTTTATATATATATTTTAAACAGGTACACGCTATTAATGAGTATTTATAAGATGGAAACACATACAAGAAGATAATCAAAACATATTTTGACTTTCAGATTATTATAAGCCTCACGAAAATGTGAAAAACAAAGATGGCCGCCAAATCGTCATACGAAAATCTGTAAATTCTCATATTTTCCCTCTCAGATGAGATACATACATGAATGAAAGTTCCTTTTGTACGTTTTCAGACCCAAGGAATCCATTTCCACCAATGTGTTTAGAAAATAAGTACAACTTATCAAGATGGCAGCCATGTCCAATTGAAAATTGCTAAACATCAATTATGTTTTCACATTTTTGTACCATAGTGAAATTATCGTTACAACAATGAAAGGTTGTTTTGTACAGTTTGTGACCGAATCCTGTTTTTGTATCATTTCAGGTATATGTTCCATAACGATGTGTAGCCCGTGATCAAGATGAAACAGACTAAAAGACGCAAATGTGAACAAGAGCGTGGAGATGACCCTGTAGATCAGCCTGATATCTGTGTCATCCATTTCACAGACTCTTCGCTGGAAAACCTCACTTACCTTACACAAGAAAGACTCGACAAGCTTCAAGAGATTTGCAAAAAACGACTCTCACAAGCAGCAACGTCTCCGTATCGAATGCCCGATGTCTGTTCCCAGGTTCCAGACACACTCACAAGTCGGCATGGTTACCACCGTCACTGCTATCAAAGGTTCACCATGAACCTCAATCGCTTATGCGGAGCTTCCTCTGTAGATGAGCCCAGTACATCTCGATCTGGTACATCTCGGCCAACAAGACGTTCATCCGACGACACAGACAAAGTTATCTTCCAGCCTGACTGCATCTTCTGCAACAAGCAAGGACGAAAAAAGGTCAAGCAACATGGAAGCTGGACCACCGAGGCGACATGGAAGTTTGAGTTTGGCGGTGGGGAAAATGTCTTGAAAGTGGCAACGAAAAAGTCGGACGATGACATGTTGCGTCGCATCAAGGGATACGATCTATTTGCAAGTGAAGCCCGCTACCATCAGTCATGCCGAACCAAATATATCCAGGATCCGTCGAAAATTTGATGAGATACCCTATCACTCCAGTTCCATACAGCATGGGTACCGCAGACGGATTCCTGGCCAAGACAGAAAGCGAAGGGTCTGCAATATCTCCTGAAGGATACAGAAGATGTTCCATTACCAAGAGCTGATACCCTAATTATTCAAGATGGCAATGCCTTATTTCACACCTTGCAGGACATCCCAGGCAATTTCCAACAAATCGCTTACAGAATATATGATGCTGTGCCCAAGCAGAACGACATTGTATTCAGCACAGACATGTACAAAGCTCAATCGGTGAAGGGGATGGAACGTGAAAGACGAGGATGCGGAGACAAGTTGATTATCCGTGGACCACTGACAAAGAAACCCATCAATTGGAAGCTCTTCTTAATGAATGATCACAACAAAATACAACTGAGCCACGTTCTGAGTGACGTTTGGAGTGAGAACGAATTCGCTTCAAAACTGCTCCAGCATAAGATGGTTGTCGTAGTTGAAGGACATGCCTACATGTTGAGCTCAGATGATGGAAACACAATGAAAAGAACTGAAATTACTTCCCTGTATTCAACACAAGAGGAGACAGACACGCGAGTCATCATATACTGTCTCTATGCACAAGAGAGAGGATACCAGGTTGTACGTATCCGAAGTCCAGATAGCGATGTGTTCTTCATTGCTCTTCATCACGCTCCGACCCTAGATGTAACACTGCTATTCGACACAGGCTCTGGAAATAAAAAGCGGCTCATAAATGTCACAGATCTTGCACATGGCTATGGTCAGCAGTTCTGCACTGCCGTGATGGCCTTACATGCATTTACGCACTGTGATACCACCAGTGCCTTCAAGGACATTGGGAAAATACGGCCAATTAAAGTGCTCCAAAAGATGCCAGCATTCCAGTCTGTATTAGCGAGCCTTGGAGACGAATGGACTGTTCCTGAAGCTGTGTACACTGAATTGGAGGCATTCACGTGTGCTATCTACGGGAAACCCCGGTATAAGAAGGTAGACAACTTACGCTAAGGAGAAATGTGGCAGTCCTGATGGAGCAGTTAATCTCGGTCGGAATATTGACCTCAGCCAGCTTCCCCCTTGCGTAACAGTACTGCATCAGCATATTAGGTGAGTAAACTACCAGGTGGCCATCTGGAAGAGGGCACACGTTCCACAACCTGATGTCCCAAGTCCTGCAGACGGTAATGGTTGGAAAGTTGGAAAAGGTGACAAGCTTGAACCGGTGTGGTTTGAAGGAGACGCACTACCGGTCGACCGTGCGGATGTAGATAGTGATACCGACACCGAGGACTCAGATGATTCGGGTGCCTCCGATGAGGATGAAGATGAAGGAGTCGACGACTTCTCGCAAGACGATGATGACAGTGATGATGATGATGATGATGATGGCACTTAGCCAGCTGTTTCATGAAAGAGTTTGCTCCTTGATATTGCAAAAACATTGTTAATCAATTAGGAATACTTTCACAATATAATTATGTATATTATGTTTCTGCAGATGTGATTTACCATGTTACTGTCCACATTAATTACCTGGTCATTCAATTCAGTATTACCATAATGAAATAAGTCTTTGTATTTTGTTATTTGCCGTTCGGTAGTTGATCTGCCTTGGTTTTACCAATTTTTAGTTGTTATTGTGCATCGTCGACATGTTTTTAACCATAATATGATCCATTAAGGTGTCGACAGGGTTGTAAAACTTCCATATCACTCACTCACTCACTTTGTATTTTGTTTTGATTTCCGTGGGTGATTAAATATTGTATCCCCCGGACGAAAGTCGGGAACACCGTGATTTAGGGTTACGCGGCGTCCGAGAGATTTCCTTGCGACCGCTCTGCAGTCTGCAAATGTGAACATGGTGAATGGATTTTGATCATATTTGGTATTAATCAAGGTTATGAAAGGTTACGAAACATAGTTTTGTATTTGTTATTTTAGTACTGCATATTATTCTTATCAATTATCACCAATGTTTAGCAATTTTCAATTGGACATGGCTGCCATCTTGATAAGTTGTACTTATTTTCGAAACACATTGGTGGAAATGGATTCCTTGGGTCTGAAAACATACAAAAGGAACTTTCATTCACGTATGTATCTCATCTGAGAGGGAAAATATGAGAATTTACAGATTTTCGTATGACGATTTGGCGGCCATCTTGGTTTTTCACATTTTCTTGAGGCTTATAATAATCTGAAAGTCAAAATATGTTTTGATTATCTTCTTGTATGTGTTTCCATCTTATAAATACTCATTAATAGCGTGTACCTGTTTAAAAAATATATTTAAAAATATGTTTTGGTATACGAGGGGATATTTTCGATGTTTTATGAGACCTGTCGATATATATTCACTTCGAACGGTTGTAGATGTATGAGTAGTGGTGGTAGCTGAAATATTAATACACCATTGGAGAGGTAATTCAATTACCTTTTAAATGATATATAAATTGTAATGATCAGATTGTTGATACTGACATACGAGCCAAAAAAGTAACCATGCCCCCTTAAATTAAATATTCAAAAATCGCAAAATGTCGTCGAGGGGGTACCTATGAAAATAGGGTGATAACATAAAGTCCATCCCTACATTTTCCTTGTTAACATCTTTTTTTTCATCAAGGAGACCCTAATGGACAAAAATATACCAGTGGGTGAGGAATGTGGGGGTGCACGGTGGGTCTATCCAGCCCATGGACTATAGGTTTAGCCCGGACGGACGGACGGACGGACAACCCGAAAACATAATGCCTCCGGCGACGTTGTCAGCAGAGGCATAAAAAAGAAAACTTTTTACGTCCAATTGTTGTTCAATCACAAAAGGAAGTTTACTTGGTTTCCATGTACCTCATGTTAGGCTTGTACTTTAGTTATTACTGTCCAGAATTATTTGGCAGTAATTTGTATCCCCAAAAAGTGTGTGGTATTCCATAGATCCATGGTTTTCTAATGCCGTGTGTGTCTGTGTATGTCTGTCTACATACTTTCTCTTTAAAAATGGTTTTCTCTGCAACAGCTTTTTCCGATCGATGCAAAACTTTAAACATCAGAGGGACTCCCCATGGATAATATTTTATTGTTAACTGACATCACAGATCACATGATATAGCAGCCGTATTGGATTAAAGGAAAAAAATTGGACATAATTTTCTCCAACACAGCTCAACAAAAAAAATTGAAACTTGGCATATCCTCATGGGTTATAATGGGTGATAACGATGACATCATTGGTGAAGTGGTATTCCAGCCATAATTGGTTAAATTGAAATCGTTATCCAAAAAATCTGGAACTTCATATATCTTATCTAGATGACCAGCCAGATGTGAGTGAAGAATTTCATTTATGATGTTCATAACCAATGCAAAGAAACTATGTGACATAATAGGGTGGTGGGCCACAATAGCATAATAGGGCGGTGGGCCACAATAGCATAATATGGCGGTGGGCCACAATAGCATAATATGGCGGTGGGCCACAATAGCATAATAGGGCGGTGGGCCACAATAGCATAATAGGGCGGTGGGCCACAATAGCATAATAGGGCGGTGGGCCACAATAGCATAATAGGGCAGTGGGTCACAATATGGGCCACAATAGCAGTGGGCCATAATAGTAGCATATTCAATTAACGATGGTATTTTTATTCAGACTGAACGCGCGAGGCAAGACTATGTGCTCTACGAGTGCCAATTTAGGTTTTTTTTAAAGTTGTTACAGATCTGTAGACTTCACTGGGTACGTTGGGAGGCTATTCCAATCATCAATCACTCTTTGGCTAAAGAAACTGCTTGTGAGAGGTAGTCTACATCTGTGCTTAAACACCATCATCAGATGACCACTGGTGGTAGAGTTGGATGATGCAGAGTGAAGAAGTAGTGGAGATTGATTCTGCCCAATCCTCCCATGATCAAGAAAACTTGAATCATGTCACTTTGTCTGCGTCTGTGGCATGGCGAGTACATATTCAGGTGTCTCTGTCTCTCTTGGTAGTCGGGACTACTTTGGTTACCCTTCTCAGTACCTTTGCCAATTTGGTGCCCTCAGCTGCGAATCATGGATGCCATGCCAAGTTGCCATACTCCAAGATGGGTTGGATCAGAGACTTGAACATCAATGGCAGTATACCTTCATCCAACATTGTGAAGGTACGTTTTATCAGCCCTGATATCTGGTTCACCTTGGTGACTGTCAAAGAGACGTGACTGTGGAAAGTTTCATTCCTGTCAATTGTGATACCAATATCCTTTTCTACAACGACGTTTTCAAGCCCAACTCAATTCATCTTGTAACTTGTTTATAGTATCTTTCCCAAGATGAGGAATCTTGCATTTATCTCAGATGAAAGGAAGTTCTCATGGCTGAGACCAATCCACGACTAGGTCATCCTGAATGGATGAAGTCATTACAGGTGTTAGTTGGGCAGTACATTTTAGTATTATCGATATAGAGCTGTACATGTTTGTGATCATGGTCCGTAGATTTTGATTAAACAACAAGAAAAGTAGTAGTCCCAAACAAGCTACTTCGCAGGATTTCAATTCATACTTTTTCCAATCTGACAATTATATATTTACCACTATATGTTGTACTCTGACAAAAAGCTTTTATCCATTTTGAGAGAGCATCTCTGATTCCTCGGACATATATTCTTCACATGCCTTTGTTGAGGGGAAAAAAATGAAAGTCCTTGCAAAAGTCCAGAAAGAGGACATCGATTCACTTGTCTTCTTCATCTGGCATTGCTATCTAACATTCCAGCTCTCAAGGAAACTGGATGGCACAAGAGTGGCCCTTTATGAAGCCGTGGGCTGGCAGGATATCCTGGAGATATGTGCACTCGACCCCTGAGCTGTTTTGGCTGGGTTTTAATCTCAACCCAGCTATAAACTGTAATTCTGGTCTTTCGCAGACAGGGTTAGGCATCATTGTGTGTGCCGTTCCTCGGATGAACGTCAAACTGAGTGTCATGTCTGCCGGCATTCGTTTGTGGACAATAAAGATGCCATGGTGTCATTTGCGAAGAGTAGGTGAGGTATCGCCGGCATCCTCGTAAAATTTCGAATTCCTGCTCTCACCTATATGGATGGGACAGTGGGTGCATCAGCGGCACTCCTGCGCCTCTGCAAGAATTGATGCTAACACACAGCCATGTGCTGTATATAAACGACGCCATGCGAAGCAGTGTTGGACATCTGTGAAACTTTCCAAGTCAACCATGTCTCTCTTGGTGGTAGAGAAAGTGCACTATTACAATGTCACTCCCTCTGTAATGAGGTCACTTCCGAGTCAATTGACATTTGGCGCCCCGGCATAGTGTTGTGCAAGTGGCATTCAGACAGGGCCGCAGGAGTCATCAGGTGACCATCAGGACCGATGCAGTGCGGAGCATTTCTCCAGAAGCTGCCCAAGGAGGTGGTCTCCCGGTCAAATTTCATTCGTTGTCCTGGCTGCAGCCCCACAGTCAACAGCATCGCCATTGCCGGATTCTGACTTGGAGGCATTCAGCCATAATCCCTTAGCAGGGGGTGCTTAAAGCCACTGGCTGCTCAGCCAGATGCACGTGTCAAGTGTCTGAACCTGCGCAGTTCCTCTCGTACTGAGTGGGGTTGCTGTTCCAATGACAAAAGCATCAGTAAGGTAACAACACTAACCTGTCTCATGATGGTCTAAACGTAGTCACGAGTCACCATGACAGCATCTCTCTTGGAGATTCAAGAACCTCAGAAAGTTGGTCAGGCTTATCGGTCGGTAATTGCCTGGTGACTTATTGCAGCCCATTGTGTGAACGGCATCGATCCCTGGTGTTGGGCTAGTGGCTAGGGTGCCGGCTAAGGATCCTAGGATCCTGGGTTCGAATCCTGGTCAATCGCTGAATTAACGCCAGGGGGGTTGACTCAGCCTGTCATCCTTCCGAGGTCGGCAAATTGAGTACCAGTTCACTGGTAATTCCCTGCTTGTCGTTAAAGGCGGCAAAAAGGGTTGGCGTCAGGAAGGGCATCCGGCCGTAAAACATTGCTTCAAAAAGGGGACCGAAAAACAACAACAACCACAGTTCCCGAAAAAGGCCAACCCCCGCTTGCGGGGAAAAATGGCCTCTAAAGGTGGTTTTTTTTATTGTGTGAACGGCAGTCACCAATTGCAAATACCGTACTGTTCTCAAAGAAATGTTTGATGGACACTGAGCTCCTAACAATAATTCAGACAAGTACAGATAGATACATTCAAAGTACACCGCCCCCATGCCAAATAATTAAATATCCTCCAGCGCGGCATTGCCGGGGCGCCTCTGGCGCCTGGCAATACCGCCGTGCAGCTCATCGAGACTGTATTTGGAGAGATGCACAAAAATTGATTGAGTAATTGCATAATTAAAATCAAGAAAAGATTATCATAAAATATTTTGTTAATCAATTGGCTAATAGCATAACTAAACCAGTAGTGCTTCATCCGAAGATGTATCTTTTAGAAATTTTATTAAATAAGGCATTAATAAAATAAAATAAAAATTAATTGATTAATCAATAAATAATGAATCGATTAAGTGATTAATCAATAAATCAAAAATATCCATTGTAGCCACATCACTTGGTCACCGTCATGTCCAAGTATGAGCTTCATAGCTCAAAAGGTCCATGTGATATTGCCCAGATGAGAAAGAAAATAAATAATTAATAATGAAAATAAATAAATAATAATCATAAAAATTGAAATAATTAATCAATTCGCTAATATAACACATAAACCACCACCATTTCATCAGAATCAGTAACTTTAAAAAAAAAACATTTAGTCATTAATCGAATAATTAATCGATTAATTGATTGATTGATTTATCAATAGATAAAAAAATAGCCTTTGCAGCCAAATCACTTGGTCATTGGCATGTCCTAATATCAGCTTCCTATCTCAAAAGGTGCCTGAGATAATGGACAGAAGAGAAAGGAAATGTATAAGTACTTAATTAATCGCTAATAATTAAATAACTCATCAATTAATTGATTAATCAAAAAACAAAAAATACCGTTTTTGACAAAGTACTTGCTCACTATTGTGCCAAAATTCCAGCTTCCTAGCTCAAAGAATGGCTGAAATATCGCCTGGCCAAACAAGAAAGAAAACAAACAAACAAGGAAACAAACAAGAAAACAACCAGAGTGAAAACTGAGTACTCCCTTTCAGCGTGCGTCATTGCCGAGCCCCCTTCGGTGCCCGGCAATGACGTTATGCAGCGCCTGGTGATGGTTGCATGAGGATGACTGGAACAGTCTTCCACAGGAAGTAGTTGAAGCGAAGACGACAAATTAATTTAAGTAAAGTCTAAATTAGACAAGCACTGGTGGAAAGAGCGCTTCCACCTTCCATAAGTCTGCTCTTCTCCAGCATGTGAACACAGTATTATAGTACAACGATTAAATTACAACGATAAAAAGACCAGGGTAGTACAGGATCACCTTCTTCCCCAAATCCGATGATAATGATGGCAATGAATGATGACAATGATGATGAATATGATGATGATGGCAATGATGGTAATGACGACAATGATGATGAATATGAATATGATGGCAATGAATGATCACAATGACGACAATGATGATGAATATGATGATGATGGCAATGATGGTAATGACGACAATGATGACGAATATGATGATGATGGCAATGAATGATCACAATGATGACAATGATTATGAATATGATGATGGCAATGATGGTAATGACGACAATGATGACGAATATGATGATGATGGCAATGAATGATCACAATGATGACAATGATGATGAATATGATGATGATGGCAATGACGGTAATGACGACAATGATGACGAATATGATGATGATGGCAATGAATGATCACAATGATGACAATGATTATGAATATGATGATGGCAATGATGGTAATGACGACGATGATGGCAATGATGATAATGATGACAATGATGATGAATATGATGATGATGACAATGAATGATCACAATGATGACGAATATGATGATGATGAATGATCACAATGACGACAATGATGAGGAATATGATGATGATGGCAATGATGATAATGATGACGATGATGATGAATATGATGATGATGACAATGAATGATCACAATGATGGCAATAATGATGAATATGATGATGATGGCAATGAATGATCACAATGACGACAATGATAAGGAATATGATGATGATGGCAATGATGATAATGACGACAATGATGATGAATATGATGATGATGGCAATGATGATAATGACGACAATGATGATGAATATGATGATGATGGCAATGAATGATCACAATGATGATAATCATGATGAATATGATGATGATGGCAATGAGTGATCACATTGATGACAATGATGATGAATATGATGATAATAATGACAATGATGATGAATATGACGATGATGGCAATGATAATGACGACAATGGTGATGAATATGATGATGATGCCAATAATGATGAGACAATGGTTATGATGATGATGGCAATGATAATGATGACAATGATGATGAATATGATGATGCTGGCAATGATGATAATGCCAACAATGAAGATGAATATGATGATGATGGCAATGAATGATCACAATGACGACAATGATGATGATAATGACAATGATGTTGAATATGATGATGATGGCAAGATGATAATGACAACAATGATGATGAATATGATGATGATGGCAGTGAATGATCACAATGACAACAATGATGATAAATATGATGATGGCAATGATGATAATGAGGACAATGAGGATGACTATGATGGCATTGATGACAATGATTATGATAATGATGACTGATGATGATGGCATTGATGACAATGATTATGATGATGATGGCAATGATGATAATGATGACAATGATGATGCTGATGGCAATGATGATAATGCCAACAATGAATATGAATATGATGGCAATGAATGATCACAATGATGATGGCAATGATGATTGATATGATGATGTTGGCAATGATGATAATGACGACAATGATGTTGAATATGATGATGATGGCAAGATGATAATGACAACAATGATGATGAATATGATGATGATGGCAGTGAATGATCACAATGACAACAATGATGATAAATATGATGATGGCAATGATGATAATGACAATGAGGATGACTATGATGATGGCATTGATGACAATGATTATGATAATGATGAAGATGATGATAATGATGAAGATGATGATTGACGATGGCAATGATGATAATGCCAACAATGAATATGAATATGATGGCAATGAATGATCACAATGACAAATATGATAATGATGGCAATGAATGATCACAATGACGACAATGATGATGAATATGATGATGGCAATGAATGATCACAATGACGACAATGATGATTAATATGATGATGGCAATGATGATAATGACGACAATGATGTTGAATATGATGATGATGGCAAGATGATAATGACAACAATGATGATGAATATGATGATTATGGCAGTGAATGATCACAATGACGATAAATATGATGATGATAATGACGACAATGATGATGAATATGATGATAATGACAATGAAGATGAATATGATGATGATGGAAATGATGATAATGACGACATTGATGATTTATATGATGATGATGGCAATGAATGATCACAATGACGACAATTATGATGAATATGATGATGATGGCAAGATGATCATGACAACAATGATGATGAATATGATGATGATGGCAATGATGATAATGATGACAATTATGCTGAATATGATGGCAATGATGATAATGATGACAATGAAGATGAATATGATGATGATGATGGCAATGAATGATCATAATGGCGACAATGTTGATGAATATGATGATGATGACGGCAGTGATGAATATGATTGCAATGAATGATCACAAGGATGACAATGATGATGACGATCACAATGACGACAATGATGATAATGGCGACAATGTTGATGATGATAATGATGATTAAAATGATGATGATGGCAATGAATGATCACAATGACGACAATGATGATGAATATGATGATGATGGCAATGATTATAATGGCGACAATGTTGATGAATATGATGATGATGATGATAATGATGATGATTAAAATGATGATGGCAATGAATGATCACAATGACGACAATGATGATGAATATGATGATGACGGCAGTGATGAATATGATGATGATGGCAATGAATGATCACAAGGATGATGATGATGATGGCAATGATGATGACGATCACAATGACGACAATGATGATGAACATGATGATGATGGCAATGATGGCAATGATGATAATGGTGACAATGTTGATGAATATGATAATGATAATGATGATTAAAATGATGATGCTGGCAATGAATGATCACAATGACGACAATGATGATGATGGCAGTGATGAATATGATGATGATGGCAATGAATGATCACAAGGATGACAATGATGATGATGATGATGGCAATGATGATGACGATCACAATGACGACAATGATGATGACAATACTGACATGATGACGATGACAATGATGAAGAAAATGATGATGACAATACTGACATGATGACGATGACAATGATGATGAAAATGATGATGACTATGACGATGATGACAATGATGATGAAAATAATATTAATAATGATAATGATGATGACAATGATCAAAATGATGGCAATGATGATAAATATGATGATACTGACAATGACAACAATGATTATGACATTATGACAATTATGACACTGATGATGACGATAACGGCAGGTGCAACGCTCAGGTAATCAAAGATAACAGATCAGTTCTATATAAATAATGGGTGTGAGCATTCATCTAATGGCAAGATTTTCAAACAGCATGTATAAAGACTAAAGTTCATCATCGTGTTTAGTGCTTACCCAAGAGCTTGCTGGTGTGTATGTCTATCGGAAGATTTTGATAGTCCTGTTTATAGGGACCAGAAAGGTAACATTTAACAATTACAGTGCACGTGTACTATTGACGTAAACACTCATTTACAACTACAACAGCTATGGCATATGCGTCCTCCAAAATTAATATGTACCTATTAAAAATGTAACCAATGTAATTGTAACGATCATACCAACCTGCATTCTCTCATTCCGAGCAACAGCAAAAAATACAGTACACTATTCAGTATTGATTTTGCTTCATTGACGTGTTCAAACTATACTGTAAAATATTATTTTTTTTCCATAATTTTTAATACCCTTTTACTCCAAGGATAAAATTGAACTCGTTAGTAAACAAAAAAAGAGCAGAAACATTTTATCTTAAAAGAAGCCATCTTTGCGAACAGCGCGATGCCTATACACCGCTTATACTCTTACACTCGAAAGAAACTTGGACATAAAATGAGAAATCAAATGCTTTAAACTTTTTTGTAAGTCTGTGATAGTATTTGACTACTTTCTTTGGCCTTGAATGCTTACTTATACACCTCACCAATGCATGCTTAATCTCATTAAATCAAATACATTTTTCAACGTCTCTTTTAAATAAATTCCAATGTTTAATCCCTCAATCCTTTAATCTCTCTTATTCTCTTTCAGGGGTTAAAACATTAATAATAAGCAATGATGATACGTAATACGTTTCTGGTTAACTTCAATAACGTATTTAATAGCCGCGTCACATACACCGCCCATGTTGAAAATAACTGTACGACATTAAATTTGTCTATTTCGGTCCCTTTCGATGATCACACGAATCCCTTGTATTAATTAACTTCTGAATTTATGAACCCGCTGTGATGCTATCTGTCTGGGTCGGGATGTTTAGGCCGTCGATACTGATACTGATAGGCGCCCGCGGAACTACGTAACTTCCGGTGAGCGCACCCTTCGCGACAACAGTCACGTGATGGATACGTTGAAAACAAACCACAAAAGGCACGTGTTGCAGCTTACTTCCGGTAGTCTCGCTCTCACCTATAGGTTGTTGAGGTTTGTGGCGGCAATCGAAGCCGAATAAAGTTCTGCGTTTTCCGTGATACTCGCCATGAGTCGAAATCTCTCCAACCGCGACCATGAGCCCAAAGGCCGAGCTATCTCCACGGCGGACTCGCATACAGGGACCGGTGACGGTATAACGGATGATGACTTCAAGTTCAGCATCATTAACGTTTACAGTCTTCGATCGAGGACGGATCAGGGAGACGGGCGACAACACGGTGAGTGGTGGTGACGTCACAACTGCTGTTTCTCGAGATTTGTTGAAAGGCGGTAAAGTTCACTCTATCTATATCGAATCTGATTCGTGGAGTTCTGCATGTTAGTGTATTGAGGCCTACACTGCCTATCCGATGTGTTTGCTCATGGTACGAAATTACAGGGACGGAGTACAACTGCAATACCAGCATTAACCCAACTCAAGCCTGGGATGACCTGTGGCGGCTATAGTCTATACTTTTAAACGAAGAAACGTTGAGTGGTTTAGGCTTACGTTGGGAATGTGTTCCACACGCCTGGACGTGTAGGAATAACAGGCGACTCTTTCGGAGAGCAATCGGATGTATTTAAATGTCGGCGGACAAACGTACAGGCCCCAATTGCAAGGCACCTCCTTTCCCAGCATGTATTGCCCGGTACCACCTCAAGCATCACCCTCAGTGCCGCCTGTTGGTTATACTTATAGCAACAACAATTAATCAAAGGGAGGCGCAAAGCGGCCCTTCCTTTATATAAGGGATCGTTTCTCTGTATGCAGCTTTTACATGCTAAAGGGGTGCCCTACATCCGGCAAATAAAACACATTTACTTATTCATGCAGGTGTATGAATCTAATTGGCACCCCTTTATATGAACTTCTCTAGAGCATTACTTGGTTCCTCCTCAGAACACAAGGGTAGTCCAGCATGCACACGAGATTTTTTGAATGCTCCTTATTTTGTATTGTTTGGCATTTTCTACCAGCTACGGAATGTCCCTTCTTTTCTATACTTTGTCACAGGGCACATACCATTATATAAAGGGACCTTTTCTATGCCCCTGGAATTTTACCCAAGAATATATATAAACAATAATATAAATATAAATCATAAACAACAATAACAACACTACATGTAACAGTATCTAAATCCAAATACAGACTATCTCATTGCCATTGGAAGGAAACATTAACCACCAATGATGAGGTATCTGGTATTATTGCTGGATTGAGAGCTCAGATTTAAGAGCCATATGCTGTATTGTAAAGAATACCCAGCGGGAAAGAAGCAATGAGAGATCATTTAAATATATGGTTGATGGCTAAGAGTTTGATGTGGTGGCCCATGCTGGATTGGACTGATGCATAGTAGTTGCTTGCAGTGACCAAGCACGACCCACTGGTACTTTGTACAGGTAATCACATTCTAATTATACATACTTTATGGAGGTATTCTGTTGAAAAAAGAAACTAACGCGTAATACTGTCTACCACCAGGTGGCGTTTGTGGTTGACATTAGCACATTGTGTAGACAGACAGACGGGCAGACATACAAACCAACGGACCCAGATACAATACCCTCTCTTCTGGTGAGTGGCGAGGGTAACTAGCAAAAGCAAGAACTAAAAGCCATTTTGGTGTAAAGAGAGGTGGTGAGGAAGCAAAAGGCAACACGTACGTTGGAACTCTGGAGGCGTAAGTAATTCAATGAGATGTTCATGTAGGAAGCGTCAAGGTAACGTGACTTGCAGTGGCTTGTGTTGTCTTGATCCGTGTGACCTGGTTTTTCACGCAATGTACTGTAAATGGTTCCAACGTTTTTTATTTCTGCTATTTTTATTCCCCCCAACATTCTCCAAATGTAAGAGCTTGTCCATAAATTGTATGCAGGGCAATGACATTGGAGACCGATGTGTGTTTAGATTTTTTTTAAATGGGACCACAGACTACATTAAGTTGGCAGGATACATTAAGGGTTTGAACCAGTGATACATAATTATAAAGCAAGTGGCCATGCTGGAACAACTACCTAAGAGTGGAAACTACGAACTACGTGTGGAAACTACGAACTACGAGTGGGAAGCATCTCAAAATGCAAAGCCCATCCGCATCCGCTTTGTACTCAAACAAAATTTGACAAACAGCAAAAAAAAAAAAAAAAAAAAATGTCCAAAGTATTAATTATTCTTCTCCATATATTCTCATCATAAAAGTTTGTCGAAAATTTGATGACAAAACCTCAAAATGTAAATAAAGAAAACACGGAAGCTATATCTTTTAACGGCCGTATCGAGCTGTGCGGCAGATGAGCTTATAAGGCCCATTTGTACTCGCTGTGACTTTGCCCTTTGACATTTTGACCCAATTATTAATGTGTTCTCCATATTCTCAAAATAACGGTTTGTTGAAAATTTGTTGACAAAACCTCAAATGGTAAAAAAAGGTTATGCCCTTGGACAGACATTGACATGCACACACACACGCGATTGCAAAACAAGATCTCCCGCTGCGCGACGGACGTGCAATCGGGCCAACTTGTCATTGCTTATGTACTGTGTGTATAAGAATTCCTTTGCTCGCTTGTTAAAACAGCACTTTTTGGCATTCATGAAATTTATGAGATTTAGAATTTTTGATGAATTTTCCTGGTATTTTCAGATGAACCAGATGTTAAAAAATACTTCAGTTCATTGTCTTTGCCTCTGAACTGTAGTTGTAATTTAATTTTGGAAGTAATATTACCGAGCACGACGTTAACAGCCTGTGGGTCTGTCTGCATGCAATGACATTTATGGCCAGTTTTTTTTGTTTGTTTTTTAAACCTGAACTTGTATTTAAACTTTGAAATGATTGATCTATCTATGGCAGCATCACAAATTATTCTTTTTAAAAAGCCCTCCAAATGATAACATTTGAATTCCTTATCTAGCCTTTGTTTTCCTATCATAAGACTACTTGATTATGAAGTTATTTTATCTTTAATATGCCGAATGGAGAATTAACAAGCATTCTGAGTATTGCGCTGCAATGCATGTCGCCTACCTGTCGTCGTCCGGAAAACTGTTGGAGAAATTACCAAAGTTCAAAGTGCCATAACTTTGTCAAAAATGATCGAAACCTCGTGAAGTTCGAACTTGATCTGTAACTTATGAGGAAACCATGTACCAAGTTTGAAATCATTAGCATGAAGAGTTTAGAAAAAAAGTCTGGAAAACTGTTCTTTGCGTGACGGACTGACGGACTGACGGACTGACAGACTGACGGACGGAGTGCAAAACTATAGTCCCCTCCGATGTACACCGGTAGGGGACTAATACAAGTGAAGAACAGGAAGTTTGTGATCTCACAGAGTCCTTGTGCACTTTTTAGCTGCTTTTAGCTGTATAATTAAAAAAAAAAAATCCTGTCCCTCAGATGGACGCAAAGCTAGATGAGCTGGCTACTAGCATTCATTGGTGGTCAAAGATCCCACGGTCCCACAATCCCATACCTTTGCAAAGAGTAGGCTCCTTATTTGCCAGCACCCTGAACAAATGACATAACTCCTGTTTGAATGTGCAGGGGCACTGCATCAACCGTACAGCTGCACCTTAGTAATTATGCAAGCAGAAGGCTGAATGTGTATTTGAATTCCAGTCAAATCTGGAATTTGCTTCTGTAAGTTTTTCTTAAGGAATGTTCCGTTTATTTTGAAAGCTGGCTTTCTTTCTTCAGATGAAATTGCAAAGGTGAAGAAAGAACCTGGATTTGATTATTCTTATTCTGAAGGAAACGTATAATAATAGCAACTGTAAAAACCAAATTGGCAATACAATACTGTGTGTGTGTGTGTGTGTGTGTGTGTGTGTGTGTGTGTGTGTGTGTGTGTGTGTGTGTGTGTGTGTGTGTGTGTGTGTGTGTGTGTGTGTGTGTGTGTGTGTGTGTGTGTGTGTGTGTGTGTGTGTGTGTGTGTGTGTGTGTGTGTGTGTGTGTGTGTGTGTGTGTGTGTGTGTGTGTGTGCCAGCCACTGATTCATTCATATAAATGTTTAGCACTTTCTAGGTGGGCTAGAAATTTGAAATTGTGCATACCGACGTAACTCGAAGTCAACATTCCAGGAAAGAATAATCACAAAAATGTCCGTCGACAAAGGTCATCCTTGCTCTTGCTGACGGAGGGTCATGTGACCTAAGACAATGTCACATGACCTTGCATGGGCAGAATTGCTCCCAAAGTGAGCGGATATTTCTCCGTTATATGACAGCATGATTAGAGAAGTGTATGTGGGGTTTCTTTCCTGTATGGACGTTATATATAGTTGTAGAAAGTAGTAAACATTTTGTCGTTTATGGACAGTGTACCTTGGTCAATGTTGCAGTGCATATTTTAATTATTGCATCTTTACATATGTACAGTCGTACGTCTATATAAGGCACCCTGGTTATCATGATCGCAACATCAGAACATGTTTTAGTTAAAGGTGGGCGCGATTCGGAAAATTTTAAGTCCGCTTACCGCTTATCCGCTCCGCCAGCCCGTGTAGTCCGATTCGCTTATCCGCTTCAGCGGCCGAAAATCTTAGTCCGCTTACCGCTTATCCGCTTATCCGCTTCGATTCGATTTTTAAAAGCGCTTCGACGTTTTTAAAGCGCTTTTTGACGTTTCTAAAGGGAATTTAATGCGTTTTAAGCCTAAATAGCCATTTCTAACTACTACAAAGACAAACAAAGCTTTTAAGATCAAAAATATACATTTTTATTTAAATAAAATTTATTCAAAATTTATTGAAATAAAGTTTTCCACTCGACTCTACTCTACTCTACAGTTAATTTAAATATAATTTTAATATATGCAAGTTACATTAAAGAAAAATCAATTTGCCCGTCCTTTCTTTGACAAGAGAGTCTACTAGTCAACAGACTAGCAGTCTGTTGACTAGTCCTCGTCTTCCTCCTCCACCTCGTGGGCCTTCTTGAGGAATTGTCTGTGTCCATTGTCACGTTGATCTCAGCCGACTCGATTGAGTCCAGCGACATCCTGCTCTCGCTGCGCGCGAGCTGAGGGGTCAGGGCGCAGATCTCCTGACTGTCCTCCACGTCCCCCATCATGTTGACCGCCGGGTTGTGGATGTCGCTGTGCTGGGACTGCTGGTTTGCGTCGCTCGTGTGCCTGTCCCTGGCACTGCCGCTGGGCTGGAGAGTCAGAAATCTCTCCATCTTGACGTTATTGCCGCTCTAGCGTCCATTAAAATATTCAGTTTTCACTTATTATTCACTTAAATAAATATTCACAATTCTAGAGTAACGGCTCAGGCTAACAGCTGATTTGGCGAATCGCGATGCGCTTTAATTTTTTGGTAGTCCGCTTACGCTTATCCGCTTCGGTTTCCGGGGGTTGTTCCGATTCGCTTATCCGCTTCGAAAACGTTAGTCCGCTGCAGCGGATAAGCTGATAAGCGGACTTTCGAAGCGGACCGCCCACCTTTGGTTTTAGTCGATGCGTAATTACCCTGTTATACTGATCCACATAGCCTGGTGTTGGCTTAGCGGTTAAGGTGCGGCTTGGGATCCTAGGATCCTGAGTTCGGATCCCGGTCGATCGTTGAATTAACGCCAGGTGGGTTGACTCAGCCTGTCATCCTTCCGAGGTCGGCAAATCGAGTACCAGTTCACTGGTAATTGGGGCAATGCATCAGCGGCACAAACGTGCTTCCAGAGAAATGATGCAACCAGCAGCCACAGGCTGCATACAAAACGACGACAATGATCCACATTGCTGGAAAACCCAGATATAACTATCACTTTGTCCCGGCAAGTAAGGCTTGCCTTTTTCATTACATCATCTATTGAAAGTGTGTGAAATGGCTTTTCCTGTACTGTACTGCCAACAAGACCACATGTGTTAAACTGTGTTTATTGGATCACATGCAGTATTCTATGCGATAGCTCGACCACCATCAAGACATGGCATCAGTGGGAAAAGGCCAAACTAAAGACTAAAACAAAGACTCCTTAATAAAACAGGTCTCACAATCCACTCCCAACCCTACAAAGACCACCTGCAGCACTACAAAGATGCCCTCTCCGCGCCCGCTCCACCTACTACTCTCAAATAATCCACTCTGGCTCCGGAAACCCAAAAGCACTCTTCTCCACAATAAACAAACTCCTCGGCCCCCTGGATACCACCACCCAGTCATTCACAGTCGACAACTGCATTTCTTTCCTTTCATTCTTCCAAAGCAAGATAGACAACATCGACAGCAGCTTAACCACCACCGCACCTGCTCCCCCTCAAACCATCTGCCCCCCCCTTATCCTGCCAAGCCCTATCTCAGTTTTCCCCAGTCTCCCCTACTGACCTCTCTGAACTCCTCACAGGAATGAAAACTGCCACCTGCACTCTGGACCCCATCCCCTCAAGCTTTGTTAAGGCTTGCCTTCCTACTCTCTCTCCACTTATCACTGCAACAATAAACTCCTCCCTGTCTACTGGCATCGTCCCACCATCCCTCACAATCGCTGCTGTCACCCCCATTCTGAAAAAACCTGGACTCAACCCTGACACCCCAAATAACTTCAGACCCATCTCCAACCTACCCTTTCTGTAAAAAGTTTTGGAACGCGCTGTAGCCACTCAACTCAAACATCACCTCTCTGCCAATAACCTGTATGAAACATTCCAATCCGGATTCTGCCTCAACCACAGTATGGAAACTGCACTCCTCAAAATCACCAACGACCTTCTCCTTTCCTCCGACGCCTGTAACCTCAACATTCTCGACCTCAGCGCCGCCTTTGACACCATCAATCACATCATCCTCCTTACCCGACTTGAAACCACCTTTAACATCACTGGCACTGCCCTTTCTTGGATCAAATCATACCTCTCCGACAGGCACCAGTTCATCTCCATCAATAACTGGAAATCCCCCACCGCGCCCCTCCCCCAAGGTGTCCCCCAAGGTTCAGTTCTCGGTCCCCTCCTCTTCATCCTGCACCTGTTCCCCCTTGGTCACTTTATCCGTCGTCATGGTCTCCAATTCCACTGCTTTGCCGATGACATCCAGCTTTTCATCTCCACCAAGTCCGTCTCCACCGACACCCACTCTATCCTGACAAACTGCATCACTGAAATAAAATCCTGGCTTCAAATCAACTTCCTCAAACTAACTGTGATAAATCCGAAATAATCATTATTGGACCAAAAACGCTCACCAAATCTACCCACAACTTCACCTTCAACATCGACGGTATCCCAGTATCCACCTCCCCTCACATCCGGAATCTTGGCATCATCTTTGAACAAACCCTCTCCTTCGACAAACACACGAAACAGATCACCAAGACAGCCCTCTTTCATCTGAAAAACATCGCCCGTCTCCGTCCATTCCTCTCCTCCACAGCTGCAGAAACCTCATCCACGCCTTCATCACTTCCCGTCTGGACTACTGCAACAGCCTCCTCTATGATTCACCCTCAAATATCGTCAATAAACTTCAATACATTCAGAACTCCGCTGCCCGTCTACTCACCCACTCCCGGGCCCGGGACCACATCACCCCCGTCCCTTCACAAGCTCCACTGGCTCCCCATCTCCCAGAGAATCCAGTACAAAATCCTCCTGACCGACAAAGCCCTCCATAACCTGGCCCCATCCTATCTGACTGACCTCCTCCCCAGACACACTCCCACCCACACCCTCCGCTCTGGTGTTGCCAACCTCCTGTCGCCCCCCCCCCCCCCCCCCCAATCCGGACCAAACTCAGATCCTGGGGGGACAGGGCCTTCTCCATCGCTGCTCCCACACTCTGGAACTCACTACCTCAAACCATCAGAGACTCCTCCTCACTCACCACATTCAAATCATCACTCAAGACCCACCTGTTCAACACCGCATTCAACCCCTGATCGTCTCTTCTCCTTCTCCTTCTCCTTCCTTTCTGTTTGGTTATTTAATTATGTATTTTAGTCTTTTTTGTCTTTGTTTTACGTACTATGTCAAAGCGTCTTTGGGTTTCTTGAAAAGCGCTATACAAAATAAATGTAATATTATTATTATTATTAAAGATCCAGCCTCTCACTTGCAGTGAAATTGCACATCATTAAGAATATCTATCATAAGAAGATGTGGGACTCTCAAAAAATACGGTGGGAATCATGTGAGGTAACATAGCCAAGGTTGTGTGTGTGTGTGTGTGTGTGTGTGTGTGTGTGTGTGTGTGTGTGTGTGTGTGTGTGTGTGTGTGTGTGTGTGTGTGTGTGTGTGTGTGTGTGTGTGTGTGTGCGCGCGTGTGCGTTAAGTGTGGTTGCATGCACCTTTGGGGTCTATTGATGGTGTCGAAAAAAACATGTTATCGTGAACCCTTTTCAATAGGGAACATAAATTATCACTGCCTGGTAACCCATTAGAATGTAAAAAATCTCACCCGTGTCCGATGGAAGTGGTTCAGTTTGGCACTTTTAATATGAAATAGGCAAAGCCAAGAAACGAACAAAACCCATAAGAATTATCCTATAGAATCACCCTTTAGAATCGCCCTTTAGAATCGCCCTTTAGAATCGCCCTTTAGAATCGCCCTTTAGAATCGCCCTTTAGAATCACCCTTTAGAATCACCCTTTAGAATCACCCTTTAGAATCACCCTTTAGAATCACCCTTTAGAACCCTCGAGGAAAAATTACCCTCTCGAAGTACCCTCTAGAAGCACCCTCTAGAAGCACCCTTTAGAAGTACCCTTTACAATTACCCTTTACAATTACCATTTACAATTACCCTTTACAATTACCCTTTGGAAGTACCCTTTAGAAGTACCCTTTAGAAGTACCCCTTAGAAGTACCCTTTAGAAGTACCCTTTAGAAGTACCCCTTAGAAGTACCCTTTAGAAGTACCCTTTAGAAGTACCCTTTAGAAGTACCCTTTAGAAGTACCCTTTACAATTACCCTTTACAATTACCCTTTACAATTACCCTTTACAATTACCCTTTACAATTACCCTTTACAATTACCCTTTACAATTACCCTTTACAATTACCCTTTAGAAGTATTACCCTTTAGATTTACCCTTTAGTATTACCCTTTAGAATTGCCCTATAAAACCCTTTTGAATTGCCCTTTGAAATTACCCTTTAAAACCTCCTAGAACTACACTTTAGAACCATTTATAATTAAACACGGTGGGTTAGAAAGGTTATTCTTCTTCATTTTTTACGGATGGACGGACATAGCCAAATATTGAAGCGGCTTCACCGCTTAAAAATAATTGTTCTGGATATATTTCAGAACATTTGACTTTTTTTCATGAAAAATTACTCTCTTTTTTGTGTACAGAGTCGAGGCTCGTGAAAGAGCTAACATTTATCAAACAAACAAGCAAACAAAGTATATAAAAAGGGGAGCGGTCGACAAGATGGGGAGAGAAGGGGAGGAAGCACACACACACAACATTTGAGAGCAGGGACATCGGGAGATGTTTTTGGAGGGAGAGGGCCTGGGGGGAGGCAGGATAGGTATAAAACGCAAGGACACCAAGGACTTCCAGGAAAGAAGTTGGAATCTCGAAAAAGTGTATCTTGGGTGAATTAGCGGGGGTAGAAAAGATCAAAGTTTTGGATGGGGGAAGATAAGAGATGGTGGTGAACAGCCGTTTTAAAGACCTGGAGGGAGGAGTGGGATTGAAGAGAGTGAGGGAGTTTGTTCCAGAGCTGGAGAAAAGAGGAATGAAGGAGTGAAGGTGAGCAGAGAGTCTTGATTTTGGCAGTTTAACCATAAGAGGGTTGCAGGCAGATCTTGTGTGACCTGCAGGAATATTTGGGGGACAGAGCCCAGAGAGAGCTGGGGGAGCAAGGCCGGAGAGGAGTCGGTAGAAGACGGAAAGACCACCAACCTGCCTGCGGTGATTAAGTGAAAGGCCCTCGGAGATAGCGTCATCGCGGGAGATTCCAATGATTCTGAACGCTTTGGTTTCAACAGCGTGAAGACGAGCGAGGTGTGAGGCAGGAGCACCAGCCCAGAGGCGAGAGCAGTACTCCATTGAGCTGCGGATGAAAGCCTTGTATGTGGTGAGGAGCTCAGGTGTGCCAAGGAAGGACTTCGCACGACGGAGGATGCCCAGTCGGCGACTGGCTTTGGAGGCCAGCTTGGAAATGTGGTTTTCCCAGGAAAGATCATGGCAGATCGTGAGACCCAAAAGCTTGAGTGACAGAACTTCCTGGAGAGGATTATCAATTCAGTTGCAATTTAAGTTAAATTGAAGTAACATTGTGTGGGGTATCATGGTCTACGGTGTGTCATGTTCGATGCATTCTCTAGTGTGGCATCGTTTTATCACCTTTCTGTTACATTTTTCCACATGTTACTCTTAATGAGTGTTGCTTTTGCACAAATATTAGTTTTAATGGAAATTCTAATGTATTGTTATGGACTCGTGGTTTGGGGTCACCATGAGGGGGCATTTTCAGACTCCGCCCGAACTCCTGCACTGCAATCTGACGCGCCGCGAATAAGTTTGCTGCCCATCGGGTTGGCAAGCAACTACAGACGCAACCGATTGATACTGTCAAACCTGGCAGTGTCCTCGCTCTTTTACAAATGCGTTACCTTTCCTTGTGAGTTGGTGATGCCAATTGGGGCACACACCCTCAGTGCACACTTGTCTATTTATATTTTCGAAGCACAGTAATCAATTACGAAAAGGCACATATATATATATATATATATATATATATATATATATATATATATATATATATATATATATATATATATATATATATATATATACATTATATATATTGTTGCGAATATGGAATTTGGCCTCCATATCCGCTTGTAAATATTCCCCTATTTTCTCCAATACTCCCCAACTTTCCCCAGTCCCCCATTCCCTAGTCCCATTGCATGTAAATAACAATCAGTAGAGCCGACCTTCCCCTTATTCCCCCATTAAATGTCGTGCCCAGGTCCACCGCACCACACGTAGACAACTTTCGGACATCTTCCTAGTTATTCTTAATCTATGTCAGTTAAGGCCTCGTTTCCATTAATTATGACTCTTCGTTGCACCAGAATGTGATTATATGGCACCAGTAGTGAGTTTAGGACCTTCCCATACCTCCTCCCATCTTCTTCCCCAAACAACAACAACAACAACAACTACAGCTACAACAACAACAACAACAACTACAGCTACAACAACAACAACAACAACTACAGCAACAACAACAACAACTACAGCTACAACAACAACAACAACAACTACAGCTACAACAACAACTACAACAACGGCGCGCGCGGGGAGTGTGCGTCCTCCCTCCGGCTCGGTTAGCCGCCATTATCCATGCGCCCCACGGGGTTACCACGAAGGGGCTGGCTGTCAGCTCCTCGTCAAGGGCGGAGCCTGGTAAACCCCCCCCGCACCCAATAAGAAGGGCGGACCGATTCCATCTGGGCGGAGCTAACGAGCCGAGGGCGTGTCACTCCCCGCCGGATATACGCAGCCGCTTGCCGGACGTGACGTCAGATGCGCCCCCAGCTTGAGACGACAAGACGCCACCTCGAGCGCTGAGAGACCTCCTGCATCTTTTGGGCCGCGCCATCCTGTCCCTGAGCACAAGGTGCACCTTGTGCTGGCCATCGAATACCCGCTTTCCTAGCCATCAATCCCCGTGTGAGTCAGTTTTTGTCCTGTTTCTCTGTGGTCTGTCGGGAATAATATAAGGTTGTGTCTAAGTGCCTGTCTTCCTATGATGTACCTCTTGTAGTTGTAATCTAACCTTCCGCCTTAATATAACCTCCTCCGGAGGTCTTGAGAACTGAACCCCTGGTGTCGTATTGTGTCATTATAACCCAGCCGGGTGTCTTCTCTTTCCTATTGAGCCAGCGTAGCGCGGCTTCGTCGACGTTCGAGTACAATCGGGTAATTTGTGCGGACACGACGGCCATTCCGCTCGGCCCACCTTAACATCAAAGTCGTGTCTGTAACAATTGGTGTCGGGAGTGAGATTCGAGGCCCGACCAAATTTTGAAAAAAAAAAACGAATAGAGGAAAAAAAAAAATTTGGTCAAAATTTGGAGCGGCCGAAATTTGTATTTGTTTTACGAAACTCGAATTTTGCAAGTCGCGCTATGGCGGATCAAGACAGCTGGGGTCCGGTAAAGGAGAGTGAGGTAGGGCCGATCCAGGACCAAAATGAGGGACAGGAGGAGAGCGAAGCAGTGAGGGCGGCAGGTTCGCAAAATAGCGCCGTCACGCACGAAGAAGCGGGCGCGCAAAATGGCGCCTCGCTGATCACCGCGCCAGCGACCGTGGCAGCGCCCCCGATGGATTTGAACTCGTTTTGGATACAAATGAAGGCCCTTATGGCCCAGAATAATGAAGAAATGGCAAACAGAATGGGGAATCGGATGGATGCTCAGAGTGAGCGATTGGAGGGCCAAATGGGGGTAATGGGAAACCAAATGGGGGTAATGAGGGACGAAGCGAGGGGTACCAGTGAGAAGTTAGACAATAATTTTGAGGAGTTAGACAAGAAAATTGAGAAGTTAGACAATAATTTTGAGGAGTTAGACAACGGGATAAAAGAAGTAAAGAATGGGTTAACGGGGGTAGAAAACAGAATGGCCGCTCAAGAGAATCAGATAGAGGGAGTGAAACATGGGTTAACGGGGGTAGAAAACAGAATGGCCGCTCAAGAGAATCAAATGGAAGGGATGCAAAAAGGGTTAGAGGGGTTAGAAAACAGTATGGAAGGCAAATTGAGGGACATGAGGGACCAAGCGGAAAGGGAAGTTAAACAAATGGAGCAGCAGATAGAGGGGGTCAGAATGGGGGTAGAAGCCAAACTGGATGCTCACAGGGAGGAAATGGAGCAGATGAGGGTGGCATCTGGGCAGGAGATGCAAGTGATGGGAGAGGAGATCAGAAGAGGAGTGAGTGAGGAGGTCGGAGGAGTGCGCGAGGAGGTGAGGCACTGTGAGGAGCACATGGAGAAGGAGGTGAGAAAGGGGACTGTAAAGTTACAAGGGGGCATAGAGGACCTGACGCAGGAGGTGGAGCAGCTGACGGTGGGACAGACGGAGTTAGTGGAGCAGGTTCAAAGGAACACTGCAGTATTAGGAGGTTTAAAGGCGACACAAAAAGAAATTAAAAACGACTTGATAGCGACACAGAGGCAATGTCAGATGGTACGTGAGGGACTGACAACGAGGTTGGACGAGGTGGTAGAGGTAATGGAGACGAAGGACCGGCAGGTGAGGACGCACCTGGAAACGGTCAAGGTAGCCTTAGAGGATGAGCTTGAGGAGACGTACCGGGGAATAAAAGAGGTGAAGCACAAATTAGAAGAAGTGGAAGAAGGGATGAGCGAAATTAAGAAGCGACGGAGAGGGGATAAGAAAGAGATAAAAGAGGAGATAAAAGAATTGGTCCAAAGTCTGTGCTTGGATCGTGATGATGTGCTCATTAACCGGATGAGGGATTCGCAGGTGATGGAGGAGAAGCGAAGAGGAAGAGGACCCGGTGTAAGTGGTGACCAATATGGTCGTGCGTATGATGCGCCAGGGGATTTAATAAGCTTGGGGGTCGAGATAGACCCGGGTGTTCGTGAGAGGCCGTTGGTGAAGTGTGCGACTGGTCTGGTGTGCGAAAGAGGAGGTGTGCAAGAAAGTCCGACTCTGGGGTGTGTGAGGAAAAAGTGCGTGCCAAGGAGTGAGGGTGCTGGCGAGAGTGAGTCGGTCGTAGCGCGTGTGCGAGGGAGCACGTGGAAGCGCGGGGTGGTGAGTGTTACAGAGGGTGTGACGGGAGAGTGTGCGCAAGAGTGTGCGCGAGAAAGGTGTGTGACGGACAGGTGCATGAGGAAAGAGTGCGCTGTCAGAAGTAAGGAAGAGTGTCCACCTGTGGTGAGTGTTACAGAGGGTGTAACGGGAGAGTGTGCGCGAGAAAGGTGTGTGACGGACAGGTGCATGAGGAAAGAGTGCGCTGTCAGAAGTAAGGAAGAGTGTCCACCTGTGGTGAGTGTTACAGAGGGTGTAACGGGAGAGTGTGTGCGAGAAAGGTGTGTGACGGACAGGTGCATGAGGAAAGAGTGTGCTGTCAAGAGTAAGGGTGAGTGCGCTGTCAGGAATGGAGGTGAAAGTAGTGAGAGTGACATGGAGCGTGAGTTAGTTGTGACAGGTGAGCGAGGATGTACACCTGGGATGGAAGGATGCACACCTGGAATGGTAGAGCGTGAGTGGGAATGCACGCTGGAGTTGGTGGTGAGGCACGTGGTTGGGTGTGCGAATGAGGGCACACCTGTGATTGTCACAGAGGAGGTGACCGAGGAGGGGGTGCGAAGCGGTGTATTGGTGAGGTGTGCGAGCAACGAATGTGTGCCAAAGTGTTCGGTGGTCAGGTGTGTGACCAAGGCTGTGAGTGGAATGAGGGTACCTGGGTGTGTAAGGAAAGGTACGAGGAGCATGAGCACGGCTGGATGTGTGAGCAAGGAACGGGCTTCGGGGTGTAAGAATCCAGGTGAAGCATCGACGTTGCACAGGTTAAAGGTTAGGTCGACTTTTAGCCGAAGCGGGCCCTCGGTGCGTGCCGGGCTTCGCGTGCCGCGAGAACCAGCGGGGATCCGAGCCACGGCGGGTTCGAAAGGACCGCCGTGCGCGACCCACGCTGGGCCTCGCTTTGAACGGCCGCGTCCGTGCTCCAATAGGCGGAGCTGGCAGCCCGATAGAAAGGGTCGTCATGGCGACCACGTTTTGTGGAGACGTGCCGTGCGGCAGGTCGAGATCGGGACATTGGATGGCTCCACGCCGAGGGGGTGCGTGGGATCTCGGCCCGGGTAAGCCCCCGTCCCTGTCCCGAATGCCGGACGCATCCAGCCGCAGGCACAAAACAACCAGCATCCATTGCTTGGCTTTACGAAGCCGGGCTTTGGACAGGAATTGGCGCACCGAGAGGCAGTAGTGAGTAGACTGGGTGATGAGGTTAGTGTTTTGGACCCAAAATTAGAGAAAAACAAAATTTGATGATTGGCAAGGGATTGGCAGTAGTGATTGGCAGATGATGGGCAGTGATTGGCAAATTTTTAATTTGTTGAAATTTGATGTGCAAAATTGGTAGTGAGAGACCCCCGATGTGGTGGGATGGCATCCCTGCCACCCTTCCCCTGAGTGTGGGGCAAAGGAGCAATAGCTTATGGGGTGTATGGCAGTGAAAACTAGCCCGGGAGGGTTAGGATATAACGGTAGGGATCTAGAGAAGATGACCTTAGGTAACGTTAAGTTTAGTTAGTGACTGATACCTGTAGTGGGGACGCAGGTAGATTAGTGTGGATGATAATGACGTGGGAGCGCAATAGTTAAAGGGACGACTGGGAAGCGCAAGTTTCAGAAGGGAGTAGTTAGCTGAGATGATGCCGTGTTTGTGAGAATTGAACAGGTGTGATTGCACAGGTGTGCAACTGGACAGGTGTGTGGAGCAGTGTGTGAGTAGTGAGTGTGTGGATCAGCGCGAATGCGCTTGGGGAGAGAAGGGTGCAGGTGGCACCAGGTGTGAGAGCACAGGTGTGCAGGTACAGGTGTGTGGAGAGAGTTGGAGTGAGTGGTACGGAGTGGTGTGCATGGTGCGAAGGTGTGGATGGGGGAAGAGTGGACCCCTTTCACGAGTACCCGGGGCGGGTAGTGTAAGTGTTAGGTAGAGGGTGCAGGTAAATTGTGGTTGGATATTGGCATTTGTGGTGCGGTTGCAGAATGGTGTTGGGAATGGGTGCATTAGTGTTGTGGAAATGGCTGGGCGTGTAGCCTGTTAGTGTGTGTAGTTGGTTGGGCACTCCACCACTGTGAGGATGTCGGCCAGGTGAGGCCGCAGGTGGGCTCTGGGAGCCGGTAGTTGTGAGTGGGTGCCTGAGGATCCCGGGTGTGGATCGGGCAGCCCAGTGCCAGAGAGGGCACGGAGTGGGGAGAGAGCCAGAGGGCCTTCCCCAGGTAGTTAGGTTAGGGTGAGGAGCAGGTAAGCTCGGAGGCAACTGCAGTGGTGGAGGTGTGCAGGTGGGTAGACCCACTGGGAGAGGTACACGCCGCAGCCCAGAAATTGTGCGAGGGCACCGGGAGATGAATCGGGGGAGTGAGACCCCAAATTGAAAAGCACCACAGTTTGGCCAATGGGAATTGGTTTTTAGAACCCATAGTGTAAGAGGGCCAATGGTTTGGCCGGAGAAAGACCCCGGGTAGTGTAAAGTTGTTAAAGTCATTTAGGAAATAGTTAGGATTGATGAACCTGTCGCACCATACGCAGCCACTTACCTGTGGTGATGATGATGACTCCACACCTGTGTTTTCTTTGTTTTGTTGCAGGAGATGAATCGCTGTGTGGATTTGTGAGACGCATCACGACGTGGATGAGACATTGGGGTGATTCCATCTCTCCCTCCCTAGGAGGGACTGATGATGAATTGGTAATGGCAAATTTTGGTGTTGAGTTGGAGATGGCAAATTATGATGAGAGTTGAAAATGGCAAATTTGATTGGTTAGGAGGGAGAGAAGACGAATTTGGTTTATGGGAGGAACGGGGAAGACAGTAGGGATGTTTGTTGATTTGTAAAGTAGATGTTTATGGGTAGTGTTGTGTTTTGTGGATACAGTAAGGGGTAAGGGAGGGGCCATGTAGGTTACCTGGTGGGGGGGGGGGGGCGTACGATAGGAACGTACCTGTCTCACCTGGTTCCCATGTGCCCCCAGTGTGCATTACCTTATATTGCGTGCACTTTTGCGCCCTTACCACCTTACTCACTTGTTTCTTCTTTTGTCTCCCACCTCCGAGGATCTGGCTTTGGGGTAGAGAGAGAGGAGAGAGAGGTGCTGGCTACGCAGTTGTGGGCCTGCACTTTCGCTGTTGGCTGCCTGGATCGATACACCATATGGACCGCAATGTTTGTGGCCACCCACAATGGACCGCAGCTCTTTTGCGGCCAAGCACCACCCGGGGATGGACCTATGGGTCAACGTGGCACCTATGCCATACAGGTGAACCACTTTTAGTTACCACCAAGTGCACCACAAGAAGAGCAAGAGACACCTGCAGGGTTAGGGGTTGTCGAATTTATTTTTATACCAATGAACAATGGTGACTGCACCGGATGGTGCTGACTGTGTGGTGGGGTGGTGCTTTTGATGCTGGGAAAGGGTGCTCTGCACGTTATTAAAGGCCGTCGGCCACAGAGCACTCGTGGGTTGGTGTATCGATGTTGGCAAGCGCGCTCTCTCTCTATGCATAACATCTGCATGTGTCCCTCCAAAAACAGGTCCTGGATCGTAGTGTAAATAGCAGCGTAGTCTTGTAAATAATGCTCCCTACCGGCTGTATGTTTAGTTTGAGAATTCTTTCCGGATTCGGTTATCCTGTGGGTGTGTTTCTGTGAGGAGAAGGGTGCAACGTCGCAGGGGGACATATTTACTCATTTGTGAATATCTGTAAAACTGTCGCACTCAGGGTAGAGTTAATAGTAGAGGGAACTACATTGCGTGCCACACTAAAGTAGGTAAAAATTTATCGGGTCGGGACGCCCCGAGGGTAGAGAAGGGTGCAATGTTGCGAATATGGAATTTGGCCTCCATATCCGCTTGTAAATATTCCCCTATTTTCTCCAATACTCCCCAACTTTCCCCAGTCCCCCATTCCCTAGTCCCATTGCATGTAAATAACAATCAGTAGAGCCGACCTTCCCCTTATTCCCCCATTAAATGTCGTGCCCAGGTCCACCGCACCACACGTAGACAACTTTCGGACATCTTCCTAGTTATTCTTAATCTATGTCAGTTAAGGCCTCGTTTCCATTAATTATGACTCTTCGTTGCACCAGAATGTGATTATATGGCACCAGTAGTGAGTTTAGGACCTTCCCATACCTCCTCCCATCTTCTTCCCCAAACAACAACAACAACAACAACTACAGCTACAACAACAACAACAACAACTACAGCTACAACAACAACAACAACAACTACAGCAACAACAACAACAACTACAGCTACAACAACAACAACAACAACTACAGCTACAACAACAACTACAACAACGGCGCGCGCGGGGAGTGTGCGTCCTCCCTCCGGCTCGGTTAGCCGCCATTATCCATGCGCCCCACGGGGTTACCACGAAGGGGCTGGCTGTCAGCTCCTCGTCAAGGGCGGAGCCTGGTAAACCCCCCCCGCACCCAATAAGAAGGGCGGACCGATTCCATCTGGGCGGAGCTAACGAGCCGAGGGCGTGTCACTCCCCGCCGGATATACGCAGCCGCTTGCCGGACGTGACGTCAGATGCGCCCCCAGCTTGAGACGACAAGACGCCACCTCGAGCGCTGAGAGACCTCCTGCATCTTTTGGGCCGCGCCATCCTGTCCCTGAGCACAAGGTGCACCTTGTGCTGGCCATCGAATACCCGCTTTCCTAGCCATCAATCCCCGTGTGAGTCAGTTTTTGTCCTGTTTCTCTGTGGTCTGTCGGGAATAATATAAGGTTGTGTCTAAGTGCCTGTCTTCCTATGATGTACCTCTTGTAGTTGTAATCTAACCTTCCGCCTTAATATAACCTCCTCCGGAGGTCTTGAGAACTGAACCCCTGGTGTCGTATTGTGTCATTATAACCCAGCCGGGTGTCTTCTCTTTCCTATTGAGCCAGCGTAGCGCGGCTTCGTCGACGTTCGAGTACAATCGGGTAATTTGTGTGGACACGACGGCCATTCCGCTCGGCCCACCTTAACATCAAAGTCGTGTCTGTAACAATATATATACCGTATTTTCCGGTGTCTCAACCGCACCCGTGTATCAACCGCACCCCCGATTTTCGACTTCAAGAAAAAAAATTTAAAAAAAAAAATCTGATTTTCGAGGGGGAAAAAAAAAAGAATTCGGGAAAATTTTAAAAAGAGAAGAGAATAAATAAATAAAATGGAAAGCGAAATATGATGAAAGGAAAGAGAAACTGAAGACAGAGAAAGAGTGAAAATACATGAAATGAGTTGAAAGAGAATTTAAAAAACATAATTATTCTTTCTTGCCAATGTGGGGCCCTGAAAAGGGCCGTTGGGTTTTGGCTCTTGCCAATGGGCGCTGAAAAAGGCCGTTGGGTTTAGTCTCTAAAATCCGAAGAAGTCCTCGTCATCCGTTTATTCAGTCCAATCCGAGTCGGGGTAGGCGAGATCCTCCTCGTCGTTATCCTCTTCTCCATCGTCGGTCACTGCCACTTCATCCTCCCAAATGATGTCATCTTGAGTGCCATCAAGGGCATTAGATATGCAGCACTTGAGGAAGGCCCGCTCGATGATTGCTGCCGGCAACTCCTCCCAGACCTTCAGTATCCAGCTATAGATCGTCGGGAGGTCCACCTTCCTCATCCTCCCAGTCTTGGTGAAGGTCTTGTCCCCCGGCAGCATCCACTCCGACCAACAGCGCCGCAGACCGTCTTTGAATGGCTTGTTGACTGAAACGTCTAGCGGCTGCAGCAGCGACGTCATGCCACCCGGGATCATCACCAGATCAGTGTTGAGCCCCCTCAGCGTTGACTTGGTCTCCTCTGTCTTGTGACAACGGAAGGCGTCGAGGACGAGCATGCTCCATCGCCACGAAAGCCCACCAACTCGTCTCCCCCACACGACGCGGAGCCAGTCATCTACCAGCGCTTGGTCCATCCACCCCTTGGCCTGGGCACGAACGATTACACCCGGAGGAAATTTATCCTTTGGTAGCGTCTTCCTCTTGAAGATGATATACGGCGGCAGCTTTCCCCCATCAGCGGTGCACACTAGCATAACCGTAAAACGATCTTTCTCATGACCCGTTGTAGTGATGGACACCGACTTGTCACCTTTGGCCGAGATGGTGGTCCCTCAAGGCACATCGAAGGTCAGCGGCGTCTGATCTGCGTTGCCGATGCGGCTTAGGGGATAGTCGTGCTGCTTGCGGAACTTGATCACGAACTTCTGAAAATTAGCAGTCTTCTCTGCTATGTCATCAGGGAGACTCTGTGCGATGTGGGTTCGCCGGCGAATGGAAAGGCCATGACGACCCATGAACCTGTACGCCCAAGACGTACTGGCCGTGAAGTCATCGACCCCTGTTTCCCTGGCGATGAGTCGGGCCTGGAGTCGCAACGCTAGTGTCGCGATGGCGTGTCCCTCGGCTCACTTCTCTCTCACCCACATTAGCAGTCTCTCCTCCAAGGCCGGCCACTGGGCTGCTTTGCCCCTCATCGCCTTCTTCTTCTTCGGCATCGTCTCCAGCGTCTGCTTGTTAGTCCGCCAGCGTCTAATGACGGACTCGTCGATCCCGAAGTGTCGGCCGGCCGCCCGATTACTAAACTCTTCTGCAAACCTGCAGGCACGGAGCTTGAAAGCTGCTGTGAATGATCGCGGTGCCATCTCGTGGTCTTGGTCAGGATATAAGCGAATGGTGAAGCTTGGTCTTGGTCAGGATAGAAGCGAATGGTTAATCTTGGTCTTGATAGCTTGAACAGGATAGAACGAATGGTGAAACTCCCCGTTGACCTCTCCGTTTTATACATTCGCCCAGCCCATGTGGCGGCATCAAAGCCGACTTCCAATAGGTTAGGCCAGATAAAAAAGAAAGAGTTCTTGATCGTCCCCGCCCGACCCTACGAAACACACCCGACCCGAAACCTTTTTTATTTTTTATTTTGAAAAAAATCATAAAAAGCGATCTTTTCACATTCAAATTTGGCGCCGTTCTGCACCGCATGCGCAGTGCGTGCTGCGCAGAGCGTCGCAAGTGCCTCCGGCAACGTCACCCATTTTACGTTGGCCATTCATGGCGGCTATTGTGTGAGATTTTTCCCGCTGAAATCTGTATTGATTCGTGCTAGAATCGGCTTGAAATGCCGATTGTGATCGCATCAATAGCCCGTGAGGGCTCTTCCAAGACGGTGAAGGACTGGTTTGCGTGCAATATCGAGTTGGATGTTACAATCTCGGACTTCTATGCAGAGTTCTCAGACGGCAAGTATGATGGGGATAGGGAGCCATTGCCTGACGATACACGCGGTACTTTTGTCAAAGTATTCGCCGGCCCCAGTAAAACTGACATGACGAAAGTTTCACCAGCTTGCAAAGTTTCTGATGTGACAAAGACTCTTGGCTCATTTCTCAAATTTATGTTGGCTGCAGACACAGCCACGGATCACAGGATGGAACCCGATGAATGAAGAAATAAAATCGTTTTGAGGAGAAAGGAGTCTTTATTTCATATTTTTCCATGTCAACAAAACTCAATGGAAAGTAGGAAAAAAAAATAAAAAATAAAAATAAAAACCTCCCTCCCTACCCGAACTTTTGAGAAAAAAGGACGCTCAGCAACTTTTTATTTTTATGTGGCCTTACATTTTATGTGGCCTTACATTTTTATGTGGCCGCGGCGTTGGTTAGACAATAGGTACGTCATAATGTCCCATGCAAAACATCCTGTTTACCATGTTGACGCTTTTGTTTTGTGACTTAATCCTGTCTTTATTTAGCACACTCTATTCACTATGTGACCTGTCATTCAAAGAGGACTAGTGAAAGTACACATTTTCACAAACACGCATAGAAAAATCAAATATTACAAACTTCAAACTTTCTTGTATTTTGACTGGCAGCAGTAATCGGCGTTGAACCTACCTTAGTAACGTAATTGACGATCATTCATCATTGTATCCCCGCAACCCCAAAGTAATATAAAGATTACGTCCCGTTAATATGACAGTTTTTCAATGCACAAATTTTTCTGTTACTGTGTATCAACCGCACCCCCTTTTTTAGGGTTTTCCCGTCGGTAAAAAACCGCGGTTGATACACCGGAAAATACGGTACATACACAGCAAATGATCAAGAAAAGGCACAGACGAGCAGTGTTAATGCAAGTGAGACAACATGGACAATGTATGCTTCGAGGAAAAACTGTGAGGTGCATATGTAAAGCCTCGCCTGGAAGGATCAAGAGGCAAGTCACCAACAGGTCTTCATAATTGTGACGTTCCTTCTGAGTCAAGGTAGACTAATTATGAATTATATTGTAGGGAAAGCAAGAGATAGAAGTGGAGCTATCTCCCCGTGCCAGGGACCTCTTTGCTCCTTCGCCCTCGCCCCTCTGCCTTGTGCTCACCCAGTCATTGCACCATTATTTTTGCGCTGTCTGATGCACCTTGTCCTGGCTTCAGTGCAACCGGTCCTGGCTCGAGCGTGGACTATAGCGAGGACTCCAGTCACTTCCTTCTCGGCACGGACAGGCAGGCGTGTTGTCTCCGGGTCCCCAGCGCATTTCAGCAGCGATGATCGTTAGCGCGTTCCAACTGAGTCCCTGGGAGCTAAGGTAATGGCTTGCCCTTTGACGTGCGCTACATCGTCCTTATTGGTGCACTCACCAGCCAAAGCCTCCTTTGCTGTCGATCACCCCCGAGTCTGCTTTCTTCACAGGTTTTCCCACCCAGCGGTCTTTCCTGCCCAGTGCATTTGAAAGCAGGAACAGTGTTATCTCCTTCGTCATCTGAATTGTGGTGGTGTGTGGTGCTCTATGAGAGGGTTTATAATAGAAGGAAAGGGAATTTACGAATAACGGGTTGTACCTGATGTGTACTTGATGAATGTTAATGTGGGAAAGAGAGAGGACCGAATTGTACTGTGTGGTGCATGAAATGGCAACCACTGTATATGAGCCATGAATAAAAGAGGGTTTCACAGAAGAATAAAGGAAGAACAGGATTGGTATAGAAGAGGAGGAGGAAGAAGACCTATATAGACCCACCCAATGCATCGACCCCGTTTCTCTTCGAAAATGGGTGGCGGCCTATCTGGGCACATATAAGAACGATATAACTGACTAGGGAGCTCCTCCATGTCATGGATGTTTGTTTACCCAGGGTCCGGTTCCATAACTGTCACAGTATAATGTAGCAGTATGCTATGGTAAAATAGACCAGTTATTAGTCCCCTACTGGTGTACACCGTTATTAGTCCCCTACTGGAGGGGACTATAGGTTTGCACTCCGTCAGTCTGTCAGTCCGTCACACAAAGAACAGTTTTCCGGACCTTTTTTTCTAAACTCTTAATGCTAATGATTTCAAACTTGGTACATGGTTTCCTCATGATAAGTTCCAGATCAAGTTCGAACTTCACGACGTTTCGATCATTTTTGACAAAGTTATGGCACTTTGAACTTTGGTAATTCTGATAATTGTTAACTGCTCCTTAACTCGGTGCCATTTTAAGTTTTAATTTCCTTTAAAAACCATTTTCTCTGCATTAATAGGACCGATTGAGATCAAATTTTCACCGTAGGGGGGACTCGGTCTGTAGAATAGCATTGTAATGGTTGTTATGACGTCACAGGTCACGTGGTTCGGCCGCCATATTGTTTTTCGTGAAAACACGAAAACCCCTTTTTCTCCAACGGCTGAACAGATAGAGGCCAAACTTTGCAGGCAAAATCGCATACCCATGACGAACAAAAAAGTCAGCGAGCATGACGTCATGCGTCACATGGTTTCAGAGTTATGACGTTTTTAAGCATGAACATTTAAAACCGAGCTCCTCCCTCATTTTTGATCCAATCAAGGGGAAACTTCACAGATCTGTTCAGCATGTCGGTCTACTAAAATGTCCTTTTGAAATTTGCAATAGGTCACGTGGTTTGGCAGATATCGTTAATTAAACGAAAATATTTTATTTTAAAAATGGATATCTCTTGAATCGCTAGTACCTCAGACCGTGAGTTGGTAATTATATAATTCACACAGTGCAATACGTGCAGGCCGCTCCACGGAGCGACCTTGCGGGCTTATCAACGAGGCGAGGCGTGACACACATGTGTCTCAGCATACCTCAGATCAAGTTTGAAAACCAGCATCAACCGTGCATAAATTTGCATATTCGATCATTTTTGACAAAGTTATGGCACTTTGAACTTTTGTAGGGGACATGTATTGCAGCGCAATAGTCAGAATGCTTGTTTCACTGGTGTTTTCAGTACAGTACATTTTTTTTTTTTATCTATGTAGTTTTTCCATGAATCACCACGGGCAAATACACTTTATAATTTTACTTTATTTCCCCATAAGATTGATATTTATTGATGTCCCCATCTTTCCTGGAGTAAACTTCCTCTGTGAGACTTGCAACATACAACCATTTTTAGAATACTTTTATTTTATGGCTCTAAGGCTCATGGAGGGGCTGTGATACAAATCACGTACACTTGCAGACAAATACACGAGACAACACACACCAGACTTGATTTTCACACAAACATAGCCCTGGGATTGGGGGAAGAGATGTCACTTCCCAGAGCAATCTGGGTACCAGCAACATCATCTTTATGGCCCCTTGTCTCTCCGCACTCACTCAATGGGACAATTCAGGAGGAATTTCCTCCTCCTTATGAATGCCATCCAATGGGGTTTTACATACTTTATCCTCTAAATGCTGAGCATCATGCAAGGAAGCAGCACATAGCATTTTTGGTCTTTGATACTGACTCAACCATTTGCTTTTTTCACTTTGAAAATTTTAATGCATTCTCAATTTTTGCAGATTTTAATGGAGAGATGAAGATTAAGACTGAAGCAATAGATGAAGATAGCTCTCAAGGCAAGTGTTTCAATCTTTTCAATGCTACATGATAATGTCAAATACATACACTTAATGGTCAGTGCAATTTTAAAATTATTGTTGGCATGATTTTGCATTCCTGAAATGTCATGAATGAGTTTTTTTGTAGGTGAAGTGGGTTCGAAGATGGCAGAGTATTACCAAAGAAATGTGTCTACTGCTCCACACAAAGCATTACACAGTGCTCATGTGAAGGAGGAGCCATGTGATTCTCCACAAGAATCTGGCAGCAATGTTTGCACACCAGATAGTGAGTATATTGTTCCGCATTATTCATACCTTTTTTCTAAGCCTAATTTTTTAATGCGTCTATTTAATGTTCCAATTGTGTCTATTGTCTATTATATGCGTCTATTTAATGTTCCAACTGAAAGCGATAATGTAGCATCACCCTTAATAATTTGCCCAGCGGGTGAATACGCTTAGATATCCCCTTGTTGTCAGGGTGTATATCTAGAACCAAAATATACAGGTTGAAACATATATGTATACAAAAATGTAGTTTTATTTTTAACCAAATAAAAATGTATCATTTAGAAAAACATTGCAGAAGGAGAGAAGTACAAATCAGGAAAGGCACTAGGAATGTGAAGCATTACTGATCAAACAAGACAGCAATGAACAATAAGAAAAAAATGGTGCATGCAACAGCGCAAGTATCAACAAAGAAAAAGCACTCCTGCTAATATGTTAACACCTTAAGCGACTCCTACAGCCAAGGACAAAGAAGAGAGGGACAGAAGCAGATTGCTAGAGATTGAGCTAAAGTGCACAGGGAGGTGCGGAAGTTGAGGAAACTCCTGGAACAGAAAACAAACAAGCCCATGGGAAAAGTACAAAATGTGCTACGCAAAGCTCCAGAATAAGAAGAACCACGAGGAAGCTGCTGTTCAACCAAGTCCATGCTCGAAAACCAGACAACTCTTGTGCCATTGGCTGGCAAAATCTTCAGAAGATTTTGAAGCCATAAAGAAGATCCTAACTTTTAATTTTGTAATGCTGGAGGATCTTCACTCTAAGTACAGTACCGTGGCCTAAAATCGGAAAAGGACAAACGGTTTATGAACCATGCACTGCCAGGAAAAATATTCAAGAAGTACAAAAGCATATCAAAAGCAAAAGAGGAGCTCAGACTGGCACGCAATAGACAAAATAATGACCAAACATGTGAAAAACGAGCAAGTCGTTGGTTGAACGATGTGAGAGAAAAGGTAGAGGCATTCTTTCTGAGGGATGATATCAGCAGTATTACAACTGGCAAAAATACAGAAAGATGGGAAATAAAGTGCAAAAGCAAAGACTACTCTTGCAAAGACTCGAACAACATGCATCTGAATTTTCTGTCCGAGTTGACAGTATGGTCATCCCATTCATTCTTATGCAAGCTACGGCCCTTCTAGGTGGTTGTACCGTCAGAGCAAGATTGGGAAACCTGTCCATGTATGACCCACGATAATCTTCTGTTCATCGTTGACATGCTCTACCAACAGCATTTCATCACTACGAAAGATCTATAATTGGTAGCTGATTCACAAGTCTGCATCATCACGTCCAAAGACTGCTCATATGGAAACTGTGAAATATGTAGCAGCTGTCCTTTGGGGTGGTCCAGAATTTTTTTTTTTTTTTAATGTCATGTTCTCACCCTCCAGAACTGTTCCAATACCTATAAAAACACGGCTGGTGAAATAAAAATGAAATTGAATAATATTTATGGGTAGCTCATGGTCATCAAAGTTTCCCCATATGGTCTTACACTAACGTCTTACAGTACCATGGACACTGAAACAGTTTCTGATTGTCGCATACTTTACAGGAATTTTAAGTCGAGTTATGAATACCCTGCATGCCTTGTTGATGTTTTATGAAGGAAAATATGTTTTGAGGGGTCTATGCAATATGCATTGTACCCTGTAGAGGTAAGGTTTCAAATTTATCCTGAAAATTTGTTGACATTGTAATTGTAAGAACTCCCTCTAATTACCTTTTTTTCTTACTGTATCTTCCCCATATTCATTCACAATGGCTACAAAATCCAGAGAAAGGGTGTACCTTATAGGATCGTTAAACAAAGTGATTACTGGTGTAAAACTACCTTCCTTGCGGCAAGTACTGAGTTTCTTTATGTACCAACATCTGACATTAAAGAAGTCCAAACGAGAGGCATCTGCTCTGACGATCAATGAAATCCAAGAATTTTGGCAGATGGCACACATTCCTACAAGACAAAGACATCATTGCCAATCCAAGGTTGAAAAAGTGTTTGAACAATGGCGACTTCTCAAGAAGAATAAGAATAGAAAGTCGAAAACTCAATTGGAAAAAGAAGAAGCCTTCACTCTTTGCTTTGATGATCTGTTTGATGTTGCTCATGCAGATGCTCTGAACATGATGACTATACAGGAAGATAGAGTTCTTACTTGCCCAACGTGAGAAGGGGAGGCGAGGTTCCATGGCTGGTTTTGAGATGCCAGGCTCAATCAGAAGGGGAAGCGGAAAGCAGCAGCAAGGGAGCAGCATGAAACGAGGGCCTACCGTGAACAACAAGCACAAGAAGCAGGCACATCCAATGCCACTCTTATTGTATCTTCTAGCAGCAGCTCTGAGTCTGCAGATGAGTCAACTGAGGATGAAGATCAGCGAGTCACTGGAGAAACTCCACCTCGCAAAAAGCGCAAAAGGATGCCCATTGTGTCACCATCACTAAGTGCTGCTTTGGACAGAACAAAATTGTCAGACAAAGGCAATGATGGTGGTGACTGCAACACCCCCATAGTCTTGGGCATGATATTGAGGAACTTGCATTGAGCCGGTCCTCATTTCGCCGCCTCAAGCAACAACATCGAACAAAGAAGTCACAAGATTTAAGGGCTGAATTCAAAGCGGGTGTGCCACTAACAGTACACTGGGATGGAAAACTGATCCCCGATCTGACTGGCAAAGAACTAGTCGACCGCCTTCCAGTACTTGTGTCTGGAGTTGGAATATCCCAACTGTTGACTGTTGGCAGATTGCCATCTGGAACTGGACAAGCACAAGCAGATGCCGTTATAAATACTTTGAAGGATTGGGGGATTGAGGACACTGTGAGAGCTTTGTGTTTTGACACAACAAGTTCCAACACAGGTAGGCTGGCCAGAGCATGTGTGTTAATTGAACAAGGACTGGGCACCGAACTGCTATTTCTTGCTTGTCGCCACCACATACTTGAAATTGTGATTGGAGCAGTGTTTGTGAGCTGCATGGGGCCCTCCTCTGGACCAGAGATCTTTATCTTCAAACGATTCCAGGCTCGCTGGGAATTTCTGGATCAGGAAAACTTTGATAATGCAACCACAGATGAATTGGTTAGTGAATCCCTTTCTGATATCGAGGATGATGTTCTGCTTTTTGTTGGGAGTCAGCTTGCTGAAATCCAGCCAAGAGATGATTATCGGGAATTATTGGAACTGTGTGTAATCTTTCTGGGTGGAGTTCCTGCAAAAGGAGTCCAGTTCATGGCCCCAGGACCCATGCACCATGCCAGTTGGATGTCAAAGGTCATCTATAGCCTGAAGGTTTGGATGTTCAGAAGTCAGTTCAAACTCACTAGCAAAGAGCAGAAAGGACTGAGAGACATTGCCATCTTCACCATCCGTATTTACATCAGAGCATGGATGACAGCTCCTCTTGTGGCTTCTGCCCCAAACAGTGATTTGCTTCTTCTAAAATCTCTGGTGCAGTACAAAGATGTAAACCAAGCAATTTCGAAGACAGCAACCATGAAACTAGCAGGCCATCTGTGGTACTTATCAGAGGACCTGATTGGTCTTGCATTTTTTGACAAGAATGTGCCTCCAGCAGTGAAACAACAAATGATCCTCGCACTGGAGAGTGAAGGACAAGAAGATCCTCCGAAGCGCATCCAAGTTGATCTGGGAAATATTCAGGAAAGTGGTTTGGAAGACTTTGTTACACAGAAATCCCACATGCTTTTTGAAAAGATGGACCTTCCTGACAGTTTTCTGGAAGCAAACCCAGAGACTTGAGAAGATCGAGACGATTTTAAAGCAGCGTGTGAGACTGTGAAGGCCATGAAAGTGGTAAATGACCATGCGCAACGAGGAGTTGCACTTATTCAGGAGTTCAGTGGACTGCTGACACATGATGAAGATCAACTTCAGTTCCTGCTGCAGGTTGTGCAGGAACACAGGAAAACATTCCCTGACAGCAACAAGAAGACCCTAACTGGAAAAGACTGAATAACCAGCTGGTAGATGTGTTTAGAATTTGTATGTACTGTATGTGTAATTTGTGTATTGTGTTATATACCAATTTCACCTGTATAGTGTATAGACTATATATACTGAAATTTCAAGTTAGTTCAGCTACCTCTAAATATTAAAATAAATCCCTAAAACTTCACATAGTGTTTTTATGACCAAAGGAACAATTAATGGATTGTGAGAACGTTAAAAACTTGTTGCAATTTTTTTCTCATATTATTCTGGACCACCCAACTGTTCTTATCTAATTGCAGAACCTCCAAACAATGATGCAGCATCATACTTTCGGTGGAGGAGAAAAAAGGTTGAACGGAAGAATACAGACAAGCAATGTCTGTTATTACTGTAAAGTCTGAGCTCGAAACTAGTGAGCACGATCTTGTGGGCTACTTCCAGACTAGCCTGGATTAGTTCAAGCACCACTTCTTCAACACCCGATGGCAATTTATGACATAGAAGACCATGGGTGCCTACGGTGCCTACTGCATGTAGACTTCAGTGAGGACCATGAGTGTCGTTACTCATCAAATATTCAGTAGGTCTATTTCAGTGGTTCAAATCAGCATGCCTGTTTGCGCACTGGAGTGCTGTACACCCGGGTATCAACAAATTCCGGGACATATCAACAAGAACAACACCCACGTGATGACTATGAAGAACTTCTGAGACTATGCCATACATTTCTGGGTGGATGTGAGGCCAGAGAGGTGAAATTCCGTGCCCCAGGAGCTATGCACAATGCCCGCTGGATGATGAAAGCCATATATGCTCTCAAGATGGTTCTCTTCAAAGACCAAATAAAGCTAACATCACGTGAATTGAAGGGAATCGCACAGATTGCTCTTTTTGTTGCACTTGTGTATGCGAGATTCTGGCATGAGGCGCCGCCACCCACAAAGGCACCTCTCAATGATTTGCTTCTTCTTTCAACCCTTGATTCTTTCCCAGATGTGGATGTCCATGAAACTGCTGTCAAAGCATTCACTAGACACCTCTGGTATTTGTCAGAACACCTTGCTGCATTAGCTCTTTTTAATAGCTGGGTGGATGATGAGTGTTACGGATTCGTCACTTCCGCTGTTGTGGTTTTCATCCACTTGAAATATTTCTGATTCTATGTACTATTATTGTCTTCAAAAGGTTTATTGTTTATGAACTGCTTGCAAAGGATCAAAGTGTAAATGTTAAAAAGAGACAGGAAGCCGGATCGGGAGCCGGAAGACGAGGAGGAAGAAGAAGAAGAAGGCGGGGGCGTGGCGAGTGAAGCCGGACAAGAAGCGAGTCGTTTCAAGCTCCGTAGCGAGCGTTGTCGAATGAAAGTCGCGAGTGAACTTTGAGGTCCCTTGAAAGGAGTCCCTGCGATAGGTGTTATCGCTGGGGGATTGATAAACCTGCGTGGTCAGGTTTGGGCGTTGCGATTCCGAAGAATCCTCGCCGGGTCGTGTCGACTCAAGTAAGAGCCATCGGCCATTTTGACCCTCGCGCTTTGTTCATCGCAAAAGGTCAAAGCTACGCGGTAGCTTTTCTTCACCATCCTGTCATCTGTCGGGGATGTGTGTGCGCAACGCTGAGTCTGGAGATTAAGTGGCGGTTCGCCGACTGAACCAAGGAACGTTCATACCTGGAGAAACTTTGGGATTTCCCATTCCGCCGCGAGTTTGCTTGGCTTTGGACTACGTGACTTTTTATGCCGCTTCGGCTGCCTACGCCTGTGAGCTGTTTTGGCAGTGTGACTGGGCCCGTCCTCTGAACGGGGTTCGGGTTTCGATTTGATCTCGCTCTGACACTCACTGGAGGGGATCACCTTTGAGTTATAGAGACATTGGGGAGTGTTCTTTTTCAATCACTTGGAGCACAGTGAGTTATCTTACACTAGCTGATGGTACCATCATAAGATGTGTTTATTGTATTGTTGTTTGCTATCATTGTTGTATCGTTATTCTTGTGTGATTTTTAATACAATATTTGTTTGTTGATAACCATTGGTGTGGTTTCCATATTGATTTTTTGACACAGAATAACATATTTTTCTGCCGTGGCTCCTCTCGGGGCTCAGAGGTACACCGTGAACAGGGGGTCGGGGAGGGACACGTAACAATGAGACAAAGGCAAAGATGGTGAAGAACTTCAAGCGGGCTCCAAAGCCAAACAATCTTCATAGGATAGATGCTAAAGCCTTCAGGCTTTCAGACTCAGTGGACACCTACATCACAAGTCGATCTCTTGAATTATTTGGTGTTGTCATCTCAGTCTGACAAAGAAGTATCACTGAGTTTTCTGGAAAAGGAGCCACACCTCTGGAACACAGACAACTCACACCAAGAGATTGAGAAGAAGATGCGCAGCATGAAGGTTATCAATGACTGTGCTGAGCGAGGTGTTGCTCTCATCCAAACTTTCCATGACACTCTGACCAAGAATGAAGAGCAGAAGCAATTTGTGTTGAGAGTTGGAAACTTCATCGTGAAAACTTTCCAGTGTCAACCAAAGAAAGAAATAGGCAATGTTTTGAAACACAAGTTTCTGAAAACAATGTTACGTAAAATCATTCAAATTATGTGTATTCTGATGTTTACTTTGTTTTAATTGTTCTGATAGATTTGTTTTATCGTCTCTGATAGACATTTTATATTTTTTGATGGATAATTTCTTTTTTCCGATAAATGATTTATTGTCAAATTAATACATGAATGTTTAATCTCCTGTTTTGTTTTTTATCTTAATTTGACTATATGAATGAACATTGAACAATGAACAATTGAACATACATGTACATTGTACAATGGTACATTGTGCATAATTATTTATTAGTTTACAAACAAACAACAACAATAACAATAATAAATAATTTGAGTAATTGAAAACAGATAATTATCTATGAATTGATGTGTGGTGCTAAAAATTTTGTATCTTATTATCCATTAAATTTTGTCAACATTTTGAGCAACCTCTAAATATTGTCCAATCAAGCACAAATATTTACCACAAACTACTTTCTTCAATAGGAATCGGGGCAGGCTTGTGGAGAAATGAAAATCCAATCTTCAAATATTTGGACCACCCATATATATATATATATATATATATATATATATATATATATATATATATATATATATATATATATATATATATATATATATATAATAATTTAGGGTGGGCTTCAAAAAATCAAAATGCAGATTTTCTCCGGGACATGGTCTATTTTTGTTCCTTTTGGTGTCAAGGGAAACCACACCAAATTTGATTGGAATCCAATAATATTTAGGGGTGCCACATCAGTGATGAATTTTCCCCCATGCAAAAATAAGAATTCCCATTTTTTGGGCTGTATATACACAAAATAAATACATAATTATATATATACATTAAATATAATATTAAAAATAAATATATAGTTAATATACATTAAATAATAATAATATATATTATATTATACATTATATGGCTTGGTGTGTACATTATACAGGTGTGTACCCTGGATAAGAATAGGTACACCGTATCCCTGCGTGTAGTAAGAGACGACTAAGAGGGTTGGCGTCGGGAAGGGCATCCGGCCATAAAAACATTGCCTCAAAAAGGGAACCATGACAATTACAACTACATGTGAGCAGGGTACAGCCCGAAGTGGAGATCGGTTTCTGAGGTTTGGGACATGGAATGTAGGGACAATGACAGGGAGATCAGGAGAAGTGGTGGAAGTATTGGTCAGAAGAAGAGTGGACATATGTTGTGTGCAAGAGACGAGATGGAAGGGAAGTGGTGTGAGAATGGTGAAGGGTAGGCAGGGACAGAAATACAAGTTTGTGTGGCAAGGCTGCCCGGAGGGCGTGAATGGTGTTGGTGTCCTGTTTTCTGAGGAGTTTGTGGACAGTGTGGTGAGTGTGACTAGAGTGAGTGATAGGTTGATGATGGTGAAAATGATGATTGGAAAGCTCTTGGTGAACGTCATCTCGGGATATGCTCTGCAGGTTGGTCGAAGCGATGAAGAAAAGGACAAGTTCTGGTGTGCGATAGAGAAGCTGATGGAAAACGTGAAAGATGAGGAAGTTGTTGTGGTAGGAGGAGACCTAAATGGACATGTGGGAAGGAGTATGGATGGTTTTGACGGAGTTCATGGGGGTTACGGATATGGTGTGAGAAATGGAGAAGGTGAAAGGATTTTGGAGTTTGCTGATGGAGCTGATTTGTTGATTTGTAATACTCAGTTCCAGAAAGAGGATAATAAGCTTGTTACATACACGTCAGGTGGGTCGACGACAACCGTTGATTACCTGATGGTGCGTAGGCGAGATAGGGGGCACCTCCGGGACACAAAGGTGATCCCGGGGGAGGAGGCTGTTTCACAGCACCACTTGGTTGTCTGCGACGTAAGGGTGAAAGGTGCGAGGAGAGCTCGGCGGGTGAAGTACCAACCGAGAATGAAGGTGTGGAGGTTGAAAGAGCTGACGGTAAGGGAGGCATTAAAAGAGAGGCTGAGTAGGGTCGAGGATGATGTGGTTGAGCTTGAAAGTGGTTGGATGTCAATGAAAGCTTGTCTGTTGGGAGCCGTTGGTGAGGTATGTGGATGGACAAAAGGACCACCGAGGCACTCGGAAACATGGTGGTGGGATGATGAAGTTGGAAAGAGGATTGACGAGAAGAGGAAGAAGTTCAAGGAGTGGCAGAAGGCGAAGGGTACGGGAGCAGAAACAGCAGAGCATGAAAGTTATAAGGTAGCCAGGAAGGCTGCAAAGAAAGAGGTCGCAAAGGCGCAGGAGGCATGTAGGAAAATGTTCGGAGAACGCTTGGATTCGGAAGAGGGTCAGAAAGCAGTATTCAGGATTGCAAAGCAGATAGCGAAAGAGAGGTGTGATGTGATGGGGGTGAGTTGCTTGAAGGATGAAGTGGGACAAATCGTTGTCGACCCAGATGGAATTAAAGGAAGATGGAAAAGATATATGGAAATGCTGTTGAATACAGAGAATGCATGGGATGGCAACATAGAGAGTAACCCTGTTTTAGGACCGGCAGAGAAGGAAGTTGAGGAAGCGATAAAAGCAATGAAGGGTAGAAAAGCGGGAGGGCCGACGGGAGTTGTGGGAGATATGTTGAAGGCAGCAGGAAGTTGGGGTGTGAAGAGAATGACAGAGATCTGTAATCTGGTGGTGAAAGAAGGCCGCATTCCAGTGGATTGGGAACTGAGTACCCTCATCCCTCTATACAAGGGGAAAGGTGACCCTCTGGAGTGTGGCTCGTACCGAGCGATAAAGTTATTGGAGCATGGAATGAAGGTATTGGAAAGGGTGTTGGAGAGGAGGATAAGGAAGAAAGTGAAGATCGACGAAATGCAGTTTGGATTCATGCCAGGAAGAGGAACGACAGATGTGCTTTTCATTGTGAGGCAGTTGCAGGAGAAGTACATGGAGAAGAGGAAGAAGTTGTTTCTTGGGTTTGTTGATCTGGAGAAAGCATTCGATAGGGTACCACGCAAAGTATTGACATGGGCATTGAGGAAGTTAGGAGTGGAGGAATGGTTGATCAGAGTAGTGATGGCAATGTACAAAAGAGCACGCACAGCTGTAAGGACGAAGGACGGGAACAATGGTGAGTTTGAGGTGAAGGTGGGAGTGCATCAGGGGTCGGTACTAAGTCCACTACTATTTGTAGCTGTGATGGAGGTGCTGGCTCAGAACATAAAGGAGGGTTTACCGTGGGAGTTGTTGTATGCAGATGATCTGGTGTTGATTGCGGAAAGTATGGATGGACTGAAGGAAAAGATGAACACGTGGAAGGAATGTATGGAGACAAAAGGTCTGAAGGTGAATATCGGAAAGACGAAGGTGATGGCAAGTGGTAAAGCATGTGGTGAGGTGGAAAGAACTGGGAAGTGGCCCTGTGCTGTGTGTAGGAAGGGTGTCGGAGTGAACTCCATTCAATGTACAATGTGCGCTGAGTGGGTTCATCAAAAATGTAGTGGTCTGAGAGGGTCATTAACCAGTGTGGCAGCTACATTCAAATGTAAGGTGTGCACAGAGGGAGCTGCAGATGGAGGAAATGTTGAGTTGGATCTTGGAGACGGCGTGAAGCTGGAAGGTGTGAAAACATTTTGCTACCTCGGAGACATGCTGAATGGAGAAGGTGGATCAGACTCGGCAACGGTTGCTCGAGTGAGATGTGCATGGAAGAAGTTTCGGGAACTGGGTGGCGTGCTGATGATGAGGGGAGTGTCGTTGAAGCTGAAGGGAAAGGTGTATGCTGCATGTCTGAGAAGTGTTATGATTTATGGGAGCGAGACATGGGTAATAAACGTAGAGCAGCAACGAAGGTTGGAAAGGGTGGAAATGCGAATGGTTTGGTGGATGTGTGGAGTATCGTTGAGAGAGAGGAAGACAAATGATGAATTGCGAAAGATGATGGGAATAGAGCCTGTGATTGATGCTGTGAAGAGGAACAGGTTGAGATGGTTTGGTCATGTGTTGAGGAAGGATGAAAGTGACTGGTTGAGAAGAGTGATGGAAATGAATGTAGAAGGAAGCAGAGGACGGGGAAGACCGAAAAAGACTTGGCTAAAGATGGTGGAAGAAGAAATGCGGGCAAGGGGGTTAACAAGGGGAGATGCAGAAAATAGGGCGAAATGGAGAAGATTGTCATGGGGACCGCAAGGCTAACCCCCGCTCTAGCAGGGAAAATGGCCTTTAAAATGCATGTTGTTGTTGTTGTATATTATACAATTATACGATAGACAATTATACAAATATAGACAAATATAATACATTAAATAATATATTAAAAATAAATATAATATATAAAAATTTAAATATAATAAATAAATATATAGTTATACAATATATATACATTATAATTAAATATACATTAAATTTATACATAAAATATACATTAAATAATAAATATACATAAATACACATTATACATTATATATATATATAGTTATATACAATATATTATACATACAGTTTTGAGACTTCCTATGATCACTATCTGGGCAATTTTCATGCATGTTTTGTACAGGTTCCCGGGGTCAGGGGTACGCTTTTTTGTGTGTAATATGTAGGCCTAACTTATTGACTGTGGCTCTTTTGTAGAGAGTGACCCTGTGGAGTAAGAATTAACAGGATTTTACCCACATTCTTGCGTATTTTGCAGATATGGCATGTGCTAGTACCAGTGTTTCATTGAAAACTCGGGCTCAGGATAATGTGTATCTCATTGGGTCCACTTCTGGAGATGCCATCAAAGGTGCCAAGCTCCCGACTGTGCATCAATCTCTTGTCCTGTTTTTCCATCACCTGAAGAAGGAGAATCGCACTGCCCGGGAGAGTGCAACCCTCACCATTGAAGAGGTTGTGAAGTTCTGGGAAAAAGCTCACCTACCTACAACGACGAAGCAGCACTGCATCCATCGTTTGGAGAGGCTATATGAAGAATGGAGGAGCCTCCAAAAAGGTGCAAAGCGGGGTGGTGCGACCCAAGAGAAAAAGGAAGCATCCTTCAAGGCCTCCTTGGAGAAGACGTTTGATCTTAGGCATGCAGATTCTGAGGCCATAATCACCAACCCCGAGGACAGGAAGTTTCTTCACGATCAATTCTCAGAGAGGAAGGCTTCAATGGGATCTGTAGACACTGTGCTGGAAGCAAAAACGAAGCGAAAGAAAGAAAGGGAAGAAAAGGAGAAGACTAAGGCAGAGAAGGAAAATAAGAGACAGGAAATGGTCATGAAGGGTGCTACTGCTATGGAAGTCACAGACTCAGACTCTGACTCTGAGACCACGGCACAGGCTGGTTCTTCATCATCTGATGGCTCCCCTGAATGACATTAACCTCTTCAAGAAGTTGGAAAAGTTTGAACAAATCAATCAGAAGATGGCTCAGGCAGCCTGGAAGGCACTTGGCCGCCACACGTGGTACATGAGCCCAGTACTCGTGGCATTTGCATTCTTTGACACCAGAATTGACAAAGAAAGCAAGATCAATATGATTGAAGCATTGAAAAATGACGGTGAAAACCCCTCTCCAAAGAGACCAGCTATCAAATGAGGAACCGCCCTGTCAATCGCTGGCCTCATAACAAAACACACCAAGCATTTCTTCAGCATCCTAGGGACCCCAACTGATTGGATGGATAAGGATCCTGGTTCATGGGAGCAAGAAACCAGCTTTCAGGAAGCAAAGAAAGCCGCCAGTGGCTTAGTCGTGGTGAACGACAGGGCAGAAATGGGTGTCGCATTGATACAAGACTACAATAAGCTCCTTACAAAGGATGAAGAGCAAAAGCAAGCTCTGCTCCAAGTTGTTGCTGCTCACAGGAAGATGTACCCCGATGCCAAGAAGGCAACAGTGGTGAAACAGGCCCAGAAATAGGAGTTACATTTCTCATTATATTTGGGTTTTTAAATATTATGTGATATGGTGTCTCTTCATTTTATGAACTGAACATTTGGATTGTTATCATTGAATTTGAGTTTTCATAGCAATATAGTGCTATTTGTGCAGCTATTGTAACTTGTGTTTGCTAGAATACAAAGAAAGTGAGTGGAGGGTGGATTTTCATAAAACAAACTTCTGGTTTTGCTTTCGATCCAAATATAGAAAAGTTTTGTAGACACCTTTAGTTTGAAGGCTGATGTGGCACCCCTAAATAAAATCAGATTGCTTTCATATTTGGTGTCTTTTCATTTTGGAACAAAAGGAACAACATAAAGCCATGTCCCAGTAAATATTTTTTTTAAACTATTTTGAGCACCACCCTTATATATATATATATATCTATATATATATATATATATATATATCTATATATATATATCTATATATATATATCTATATATATATATCTATATATATATCTATATATATATCTATATCTATATATATCTATATATATATATATCTATATACAGTGGTACCTCGGCTTACGAGTGCCCCAACGTACGAGTTTTTCGGGATACGAGCCGTCGCTCGGGCGGTTTGTTGCTTTGGGATACGAGCCGAGATCCGATGTACGAGCTCAAAAAATTTATTTTTTTGAATTTTCCGGTCGTCCCCTTAGTTCCGGTCACGGTCGGTTCCGGTCCGGTCACGTGGTTATCTTGCCGTGAAAGCATCTCTGCTTGGATATAAAACACGCAATCGTCGAAATACATTAGCGAGGAATCTCCTTGCTCCAGCCGGTGACGTCATCGGCGGGGATCCCCGCCTCCAGAGTGGCTGGTCACGTGACCGCCAAAGCGTGTCGCGCGTGCGGGTATAATGAGCTACAC
>NC_136261.1:275760378-275791378 GCF_964187855.1 Myxine glutinosa
TGACGTGACCGCCAAAGCGTGTCGCGCGTGCGGGTATAATGAGCTACACCTGTGGATCACGTGACCACGGAAGCACGCCTCGCTTGAGAGGCATGGCTTTCGGTTTGCGTTTTGCTTTATAAGGCGCGATAAATGGGCTTTTGAGTGTTAGCGGTTCATGGCGTTGACGGTTCATGGCGGTTGACGGTCAAAAACCCATTACATCAATTTTACCAGGCACTGTACAGTAAGTACAGTGGACACCAAATGCACGGTGGAAGGCTAGAAGTAGAAGATCGTCCAAGACAAGTGAGAATAAGCCATACTTTGGAGGAGATGACCGGCACACAACGACCTACCTACATCGAAAGACTCAATGCCAATGGTGACAGAAGCCAAGACGGCCGGCTTAAACACCGCCGAAAGACCACGGTGTACCAACTTACGATGCAGAACATCTTGCACTTAATATGATGACAACAGGTGCCATCCTCTGACGTACCATTACAGGTACAGGTACAGTACACGTGAGCACAGAGCAAAAGTTCACTGAAACCGAGATTAAGAAAAAAGAAAAAACACCTCGTGGTCCGTGCTCGATATCCGAGTTTCAATCTTTTCAAACACATGATGCTCTCGGTCACGGTATCTCCTGCGAGCTGCTTCTCCTTCAACCACACAAACAACAACTTCTCATATCTTCATGGATAGAGGTCCGGAGCTTTGAAATAATCGTAACGCCCTTGGCTGGCGTTATAGCCTTTATGGACTCCTTCTGCTTCAAAATCGTACATATCGTAGAAGGAGTACGATCGTACTGCCTCGCCAAGTCGACAACACGCACACCTCACCTGGCATGCTCTTCTCCTCTGCTTAATAAAACCAGTTTATTTCTTTACATTCTCTTGTATTATGTACAGTATATACGAGGTCGTGCTTGTTTATACATTATTTGTTATTTATAAAGTACATTTTTGTTATTTAAAAGCACCTAACAAAAAAAATTGGTGTTTTTTTTTTGAGGCTGGAACGGATTAATAGCATTTCAATGCATTTGAATGGGAAAATTTGCTTTGACTTACGAGCGATTTGGCTTACGAGCTCCGTCACGGAACGGATTAAACTCGTAAGCCGAGGTACCACTGTATATATATAATTATATATATATATATAATTAATATATATATATATATATAATTATATATATATATATATAAAATTGTATATGTCGTGCGAATCCCTCCGGTTGACACCAGGGACCGCGGATGGACCAAACGGATCTACTGGAGGCGACGACCAAACACGGATTTTGCTTTGAGTCAAGGGAAGAGGAAGAAGCGGGAAAAGCACTTACCTGAAGCGTGCCGACTGCAGCTCCGGTCCTGTCGGGAATTAACGAACTTGAACACCGAATTAGAATGTACAAAAATAGAGATTTATTCACGGAACCTGATAACAAGAAACACGACGGTAATCAAATAAACTAAATCCTATATTGGGATCCCACACACCAGACTCAACAACAGGACACAGGAATGAATGAAACGAAAATAAAGCGTTGGCGTGTATTTGTGAAATGTGGTGCGTCTTAACTGTCCGTCGTCTTGTTGTGTCCGCCGTCCAAACGCGGCTCCGCTCGGCCCCACTCGTGCGTCACCAGGCCTCGTACGACCCGCTCGCCCCGGCCTCGTCTGTTCAGCGGCACGCCTCGCTCCAAGCTCCAAATCGATCGCACACGAGGTCCCGCCCGCTCACAGCACCAAAAGCACCGACCGAGCACCGCTCCAAGCACCACAAAGATGGCGAACCAATGACCACCAAGGACCTCCCAAGACCAAGAAGGGAAGCGCAGAGGCAAGCGACCAGCGAGGAAAGAGAGAGAGCCCAGACGAGTCCGTCAGGGACGTGCAGCGCAAGAGGGAAAATGTCGTCCGGTTCGCCCTTTTATAACCTTCCTCGACTCTCCTCCAATGTTTTGTTTTGCTGGCGCCCTCTCATTGGCCGATTGCTTCCCGCACCGGTATTGCTCGCCCTGATTGGCTGGATGTTAGTGCCCTCCACCCCAACCAATCACACGCTCCCTGTAGCATGGTTATAGCTCGTGTCACTTGATGTTGCTGGGCCTGCCGGAGGTGTAGCTGGCGGCGCCCCCCCCCCCCCCCCCCCCCCGGCAGTGCCCCGATCTGGCTTCCTGTCTGCTTTCCAAAGTCGTTGTAAGGGAAGGGGATTTAATTACTGTGTGCACTAAAGGGCCTATCTAAGTGTTTATATGTGTATGCATTGCCATAAGGGACAAAGGAATGATTACCAGGTCTGACGCACAAGGGGTGTTATCTTATTCCCTACACTATTTAACACCCGAACATCCTGGTATGTTCGCAGTTATACTCTTATCCCGACAAACCGCCTAGAAACACAGAACTTATCACAAGGTAGATTCCCTATTGCGACAGTCGAATACCTACCAATACAGATCTACCTGGCTCGAGATATTCCTCTACCCAAATTCATAACTATATATATATATATATATATATATACATATATATATATATATATATATATATATATATATACATATATATATATATATATATATATATATATATATATATATATATATATATATATATACAGTGGAACCTTGACTTACGAGTTTAATTCGTTCCGTGACCGAGCTCGTAACTCAAATTGCTCGTATCTCAAATCAAATTTCGCCATTGAAATGCATTGAAATGCTATTAATCCGTTCCAGCCCGCCAAAAACCACACCAATTTTTTTTTAAATATAATAATAATAATAATAATAATTCATTTATTTTGTATAGCGCTTTTCCAGAAGCCCAAAGGCGCTTTGACAGAGTGGAAAACATAATGCATAACAATACATGAAAACAACAATTGCAAAAAGACAAGAATCAAGAAAACAAACAGCAGCGATATACGGCATATATATAAGACAAGAATCAAAAAGACAAGACAAGAATCAATAGGGAAATATTTAAAGCAAAAGGAGGGAGAAGGAGAAGAGATAGTCAGGGGTTAAATGCTGTGGGTTGAATGTTGAATGCAGCGTTGAACAGGTGGGTCTTTAGTGATGTTTTGAATGTGGTGAGTGAGGAGGAGTCTCTGATGGTGTGAGGTAGTGAGTTCCAGAGGGTGGGAGCAGCGATGGAGAAGGCCCTGTCCCCCCAGGATCTGAATTTGGTCCGGATGGAGGGGGTCAGGAGGTTGGTACCAGCAGAGCGGAGGTTGCGGGTGGGAGTGTGTCTGGAGAGGAGGTCAGCCAGGTAGGATGGGGCCAGGTTATGGAGGGCTTTGTATGTCAAGAGGAGGATTTTGTACTGGATTCTCTGGGGGATGGGGAGCCAGTGAAGCTTGTAAAGGACGGGGGTGATGTGGTCACGGGTCCGGGAATGAGTGAGTAGACGGGCAGCGGAGTTCTGAATGTATTGGAGTTTATTGGTGATTTTTGAGGGTGAACCATAGAGGAGGCTATTGCAGTAGTCCAGACGGGAGGTGATGAAGGCGTGGATGAGGGTTTCTGCAGCCGTGGAGGAGAGGGATGAGCGGAGACGGGCAATGTTTTTCAGGTGAAAGAAGGCTGACTTTGTGATCTGTTTAGTGTATTTGTCGAAGGAAAGGGTTTGGTCAAAGATGACGCCAAGATTCCGGATGTGAGGGGAGGTGGATACTGGGATACCGTCGATGTTGAGGGCAAAGTTATGGGTGGATTTTGTGAGCGTTTTTGGGCCAATGATGATTATTTCAGATTTATCACAGTTAAGCTTGAGGAAGTTGATTTGAAGCCAGGATTTTATTTCAGTGATGCAGTTTGTCAGGATAGAGTGGGTGTCGGTGGAGACGGACTTGGTGGAGATGAAAAGCTGGATGTCATCGGCGAAGCAGTGGAATTGGAGACCATGACGGCGGATTAAGTGACCGAGCGGGGACAGGTAAAGGATGAAGAGGAGGGGGCCAAGAACTGAACCTTGGGGGACACCTTGGGGGAGGGGAGCAGTGGGGGATTTGCAGTTATTGATGGAGATGAACTGGCATCTGTCAGAGAGGTATGATTTAATCCAAGAGAGGGCAGTGCCGGTGACGTTAAAGGTGGATTCAAGTCGGGTGAGGAGGATAGTGTGATCGATGGTGTCAAAGGCAGCGCTGAGGTCGAGGAGGACGAGAATGTTGAGGTTGCCAGCGTCAGAGGAGAGGAGAAGGTCGTTGGTGATTTTGAGGAGAGCAGTTTCAGTACTGTGGTTGGAGCGGAATCCGGATTGGAATGTTTCATACAAGTTATTGGCAGAGAGATGATGTTTGAGTTGAGTGGCTACAGCGCGTTCCAAAACTTTTGACAGAAAGGGTAGGTTGGAGATGGGTCTGAAGTTGTTTAGGGTGTCAGGGTTTAGACCAGGTTTTTTTAGAATGGGGGTAACAGCAGCAATTTTGAGGGAAGGTGGGACGATGCCTGTAGACAGGGAGGAGTTTATTGTTGCAATGATAAGTGGAGAGAGAGCAGGGAGGGAGGCTTTGACAAAGCTGGAGGGGATGGGGTCAAGAGTGCAGGTGGCAGTTTTCATTCCTATGAGGAGTTCAGAGAGGTCAGTAGGAGAGATTGGGGAGAACCGAGACAGGGGATGGCAGGACAAGGGGGGGCAGGTGGTTGGAGGGGGAGCGGGTGCGGCGGTGGTCAAGCTGTTGTAGATGTTGTCAATTTTGCGTTGGAAGAAAGAGAGGAAGGAGATGCAGTTGTCTACTGTGAATGACTGGGTGGTGGTGTTCAGGGGGCGGAGGAGTTTGTTTATTGTCGAGAAGAGTGCTTTTGGGTTTCCGGAGCCAGAGTGGATAATTTGAGAGTAGTAGGCAGAGCGGGCGCGGGAGAGGGCATCTTTGTAGTGTTGTATGTGGTCCTTGTAGGCTTGGGAGTGAACTGTGAGACCCGTTTTATTGCGGAGTCTTTCAAGTTGGCGAGCACGAGTTTTCATCAGGTGGAGTTCAGGGGTAAACCAGGGAGCAGAATGGGTGAAAGAAACTGTTTTGGTTTTTACAGGCGCAAGCTGGTCAAGGCAGGAGGAGAGAGTGTGGTTGTAGTAGTCAGTGAGGTCGGAAGGGGTGTGGAGGTCAATGAAGGGAGAAGTGGACATTTTTTCAGAGAGGGTGGATGAGAATGAGGTAGGTGAAAGAGCGTTTAGCTTACGGAAGTTGATTGTGCGATAATGCCTTGGTGTTGGGGCGGGGATGTTGATGGTCAGAGTGATGGCTAAGTGGTCAGAGAGGGTGAGGTCGGAGCCATAGAGATGGTGCAAATTTAATCCAGTGGAGCAGACAAGGTCCAAAATGTGACCACGGATATGGGTAGGAAAGTCGACATGTTGAGTGAGGTTAAAGCAGGTGAGTAAATCAGTGAAGTCAGTGGTTATTGTGGAGTCAGTGGAGTCCATGTGGATATTGAAATCACCAAGGAGGAGGATTGAGGGGGAGAGGGAACATAGCTGGGTCAGAAAGTAGGAGAAGTCAGACAGGAATGATGGGTGTGGTTTGGGAGGGCGGTAGACGACAGCCATGACTGACTGCGTGTGACCAGAGAGTTTTAAAGCCAGGTGTTCAAATGATGGAGCAGATGAGATGGAGATGAGGTTGGTCTTGATGTCTTGACGGTGGATAACGGCAATTCCACCACCTCGGCCCTCCGAGCGTGGTTTATTGACGTAGGAATATCCATTGGGTGTGGTGAGGTTGAGTGTGTAGTAGTCCAGAGGTTGTTGCCAGGTTTCGGTGAGACAGAGAAAGTCCAGTTTGTTATCCAGGATGTATTCGTTCAGGATGAGGCATTTATTGTTGAGGGACCGGGTGTTGAACAGGGTGAGCTTGATGTTGTTTTGAACAGCAGGGATGAATTCAGGTGATTTAGCCAGGGTTCGTAGGCAAGAGGTGCGATCGTGTGGGTTGCTGTGACCAGGTGCGCTGGGACGAAGAGTGAGAGTGCGCTGAGCCGACCAGAGGACGGGGATGGAGTGACCTGATTGCAAATAAACAAACTTGCGACCGGAGCCACGGTGAATGTACCTGGGTCGTCGGAGGAGTCCATTTGATTTGATGGCAGAGATGCATGATGGGGTGGAGCGGGTATTGAGCAGAAGAAGCCTTGCGGCGGAGTACTTCAGAGCCATGCCAGGCAGGAGCGAAGGGACGAGTACGAGGCCAAGATCGAGGAGGCAAAGCGGCAAACGCAGCGGCAAACGCAGCGGCAAACGACTGCAGCCGCTAATCAAGACCACAGCGGCAAACAAGGCCACAAGGCCACCGGCAAACAAGGCCACGGCCACAATCAACGGGAGCGGGCCTTTCGAATTCCGTATTCCGTACCATCAAAAGCAGATTCCGTTATCCAGCCGGAGAACACGCGGCACGTGCGGGTGTGAAAAGGCAGGACAGGTGTGAGATGTCAGGTCAGAAAGGTAGAAGCAGACCCTGTACATCCATCCAGTCGGAGAAGCGGCGAATATGCAACGCCAGCGTCCTCTCGCAACCGAACCCGGAAGTGATGTATAGCTAAAGCTATAGAAATTGGCCAACAGCTAGAGCTCTCGCAGAAACATATGAGAATAGTCCGAGATGAAGATGCTCTCATCTCAGCCCTCAGATCTGAAAACGAACGAGCAGAGTGATGTTGCACAAACGAACGAGCAGATGGGCACCCGATCAAACATCAATATACAGTATATATAAAAATATCTCGCGCTTTATATTTCACCTGTATGCAGCATACAAGTTGGCAGGATGGCCTGGACTGGAGGTACGCACACTTGACTCTAAAGTCTAAACTGTCCAGCCTGGGTTTGAATCCCGACCCAGCTATAACCTGTCATGGGTGAATCACAGGCAGGGTGATTCATCAATGTGTGTACCGCTAAACTGGGCGCCCCGTTTGCGTCCCATTAGTTGTTGGATGTTAAGGATCTCACCGTGTTTTCCACAAAGAGAAGGCGAGCTATCGCCGGCACTCTGAACAAGTTGTGGCCTGGCATGGCATGAACATGAAAACATGAACATGAACATGAAATGTTCGACATGAACATGAAATTTTCCGAAATAACCAAAATGCGAAAACTAAAATGCAGCGCTATACGACAGAGATACGTACTGTACTTGAACGGCAAGATAACCACGTGACCAGAACCTACCTGGTGGCGTAAACTCGAAATAACCAAAATGCGAAAAAAAAAATGCAGCGCTGTACGACAGAGATACGTACTGTACGTGCACGGCAAGATAACCACGTGACCAGAACCCACCTGGCGGCGTGAACTCGAAATAACCAAAATGCGAAAAAAAAATGCAGCGCTATACGACAGAGATACGTACTGTACGTGCACGGCAAGATAACCACGTGACCAGAACAACCCACCTGGCGGCGTGAACTCGAAATAACCAAAATGCGAAAAAAAAAATGCAGCGCTGTACGACAGAGATACGTACTGTACGTGCACGGCAAGATAACCACATGACCAGAACCCACCTGGCGGCGTGAACTCGAAATAACCAAAATGCGAAAAAAAAAAAAGCAGCGCTATACGACAGAGATACGTACTGTACGTGCACGGCAAGATAACCACGTGACCAGAACAACCCACCTGGCGGCGTGAACTCGAAATAACCAAAATGCGAAAAAAAAAATGCAGCGCTATACGACAGAGATACGTACTTGAACGGCAAGATAACCACGTGACCGGGTGGCGAAAGCTCGTAACTCGGATCTCGGCTCGCATCTCAAAGCAATAAACTGCCGGAGCGACGGCTCGTATCTCGAAAAACTCGTAAGTTGGGGCACTCGTAAGTCAAGGTTCCACTGTATATATATATATATATATATATATATATATATATATATATATATATATATATATATATATTGTTGCGGTTGTGAGAATAAAGGTAACCCCCCTCTTAGTTAGTTGCACCACAACATGTAGCCTCGCTTTAGTTCAGTTATTTCCTATTAAATGTTAAGCATAGTCTCCTTTCCTATGTTAGTATGCGTTTGAGCAGGCCAGTAAGTGTCGGCTTCAGTGCTCATTGGGCTGGAATGCCATGTGTTCTTTTGGGCTGGAATGCCATGTGTTCTTTTGGGCTGGAATGCCATGTGTTCTTTTGGGCTGGAATGCCATGTGCTGGGGCCTGGAACAAGTCTGGAAGGCCCAAGGGAGGAGCTACAGGGGAGTGGCCGGTGAGCGGCAAGCAGCCAATGGAAGCTCAGGGGAGTGGCTAACAACGACGGCCAGGGGAGGAGTTTGGAACATTCGGGTGAGACTCTGGGGAGGGGCTATAAAACCCAGGCCGGATCCACGAACTCAGACTGCCCCCGAACTAGCTCTCTGTAATGGAGGTGTGGTTGGAACTCTCTCTGTGATCGAGGCTCTCTGTCCACGAACTCTCCCTGCCCTGTGCACTGCTGCCTATTAATAGCGCTTGTGAGGACGGTCTCTCCCGGGGCCACAGACGCCAACGATCTCCTTGCCTGAGCTCCCTGCAAGTGCCGCGAACATCCCAGGAACACGCCTAATGAGCTGACCGGGGCGAACGGCGCCAACGACCGCACTTGGAGCGCGTCGTCCTTCTTCATCCTTTTCCCCGCGTGAGTGAGTGGGCCCTTGTGCAGGGATTAAGTAAGGACGATAAGTGTCTGCTCTGTGTCTCTTTGCCCTGATCATTGTATAAATTGTATAATAAACCTGTGTTCTTTCGCATCCATTTGGCCGTTCATGTCATTTCCCACCATTGGCTTCGCACTGTACGAATAAAACCGCTCAATCGGGTTCAATAAGAATTAACGTCACGTGACACGCAAACCGCTTGGGCGTATTAAACCAGCGTGCCTCGTGCGAGGTCCAGTCCCCGTTCTCGTGGCGGCGTGGCTATCGAAGGTACATGGGGATTCGACCTGATACCCTTCCGCACGCTCGCTACCGGGTCACGGCTGGAATTGCTCTGCAATCCGCCCCACGAGTGTAAAGTGGGTCGCGGCCTCGTGGACTCGAAGGCCCAGGGGGGAAAAGGGTTTAACCCCCCTCTGTATGTCGGCGGGCCCGAGATCCACAACAAATTGGTGTCCGGGAGTGGGATATTTGGACCTAGAGTGCGCTTCACGTGCTCGAAATTACGAGCGAAAGAAAGTTAGTTTAAAATCAAATTGAATTCGTACAATGGCTTTCCAAGGCGACCAAATGCCGGTGGGAATAATAGAGGAAGAGGAATTAATGGCCCAGGACAAGCAGGGAGAGTTCGTAGTGGAGGAAGTTGAAGAGGGTGCGGTAGAAGGGGAAGAAAATGGTGGCGCCTCGCACGTGGCGGCGGAGGCTGAGCCCATGGTGCCAGGGTACATGGGCCTATTCATGGCACAAATAACGGCATACATGGATGGGTTGAACGAAAAGATGGATACCCAGAGGACAGAGTCAAGAAGCGATATGCAGAAGATGAGGGCAGAGTCCAGAAAGGACATTTTTAAAAATGGGGGAGGACAATGGGCGCAAGCTGAGCGGGGGGGTCACAGTGGTACGCGACGGGTTGAAGCGGAGCGGGGAAGGCGTGGAGAGCGGGATAAAGTGGAGCACAGCCAAATTGACTGGGGCTATGGGAGTAGCGACGCAGGGTGTGGAGGAGCCCACGATCGTCAAATTGGAGAAGAAAATTTGGGGGGCGCCGACGAAGGCTGAGTTGTAAAAGGAAATTTTAGGGGCGCCAACGATCGTGTTGGAAGAGATAATTAGAATTGAAGAGACGGAGAGCAAATCACGGGAGGTGGAAATGGAACACGCGCAAAGTTCGTGTTTGCACCGTGATACCGTGCGTGCTAGCCCCATGGAAAGTTTGCAGGTGCTGGCGGAGAAGCAGGGGAAGGAGAACCCCGAGGTGAGTGGCGCTAATGTCGGGAATGTGTTTGGCACGAACGGGTGCTCGGCAAGCTTGGGAGAGAGGCGAGACCCGGGCGTTCGCGAAAGGCCCATTGTGCGGTATGCTGAGTGCCGAGTTTATGCTGAGTTTAACCATAAGCTATGCTGAGTTTAACGCTGAGTTGTTGTTTAACGCTAACGCTGTTCTCAGCTGAGATATGCTGAGTTTAACCATAAGAGTGCGTACCGGAGCGCGTGGAGCGAGAGTGTGTTACGGAGTATGAGAGAGAGTGTGCACCGGAGTGTGCGATGGCCGATTGTGTAAAGGAAGAGTGTGCATCGGAGTGTGCGATGGCCAAGTGTGTAAAGGAAGATTGTGCGATAGCGGAGTGTGTGAAGGGTGCGTGTGCACCTGGGTGGTGTGCACCGGAGTGTGCGATAGCGGAGTGTGTGAAAGGCGCGTGTGCGCCTGGGTGTGCGAGTGTGGAGTGGGTCGCACGTGATGAGGACGCGGCCCAGGCATTGACACCGACCGGGGTTGGCCTTAGTGGGACGGGTAGCGTACGCGAGCCCCCGGTGAGTTGTGTGCTGCAGGGACCGAAGGGAATCAGTGCTGCGTCGGTCTCACAAGGACCGGCGTGCACGATGCGTGCCTCCGGCACCCGCACTGTATGGTTGGCGCCGTATGGCAGCAAGAAGGGCGATCGGCCGGGTTCGAGGGGAGATTTTGATTTTCTTCGCCATGCACCTTATCGGGTGATGTGCTCGGACCGTGGCCGGTTGGGTCATCGTGCGTTGGACCGCGTGGCCCCACGCAGGGATGGAGCCCGGCACTTGGGCCCGTCAATTCCTCCCCCCTTGGATTGTAAATGCCGGCCGGACACCCCATACAGGCGACCAACCACCCGCATGGATCGCTCGGCCCTGCGAGGCCGAGCCATGACAATGTACTTCCACATGGAGGGGCTTGTAGTGGAGAGTAGTGTACCCCACGTGGGGGAATGGAAGAGTAACCATTCCTCCCACGGGGTGGGCCATGAGCATTAGTTTAGGGGGATGGCAGTGTTAGGCACATGGAGGGGCCAGCAATGGTTGCCTCCATGGGGCACCGAAGCTAGCCGAGGGAGGGCTAGGATAATTGTTAGGGATTTAGAAGACCTTTTTTCTTCTTTTTTTTTTGTATACAAGATCGAGGCTCGTGAAAGAGCAAACATTAATCACACAAAAAGACAAACCGACACACAAAACACAAAAAACAAGGGGAGCGGCAGACAAGATGGGGAGAGAGGGGGGAGGACACAAACACAACATTTGAGAGCAGGGACATCGGGAGGACTTGGGGGGAGGTGGGAGAGGAATAAAACATATGAACAATGCAAGGACTCTGGGGTGAATTACCGGGGGTAGAAAAGATCAAGGTTTTCGATGGGGGAAGATAAGAGATGGTGGTGAACAGCTGTTTTAAAGACCTGGAGGGAGGAGTGGGATTGAAGGGAGTGGGGGAGTTTGTTCCAGAGGTGGGAGAAAAGGGGAATGAAAGAGTGAAGGTGACCTCGACTTTGGCAGTTTAACCATAAGAGGGTTGCAGGCAGATCTTGTGCGACCTGAAGGAATATTGGGGGGACAGAGCACAGAGAGAGCTAGGGGAGCAAGGCCGTAGAGGAGTCGGTAGAAGACAGAAAGACCACCAACCTGCCTGCGGTGAGTGAGTGAAAGGCCCTCGGAGTTGACTACATCGCAGGAGATTCCAATGATTCTGAAAGCTTTGGCCTCAACAGCGTGAAGCCGAGCAAGGTGTGAGGCAGGAGCACCAGCCCAGAGGGGGGAACAGTATTCCATTGAGCTGCGGATGAAAGCCTTGTATGTGGTGAGGAGCTCAGGTGTGCCAAGGAAGGACTTCGCACGACGGAGGATGCCCAGTCGGCGACTGGCTTTGGAGGCCAGCTTGGAAATGTGGTTTTCCCAAGAAAGATCATGGCAGATAGTGAGACGCAAAACCTTGAGCGACAGAACTTCTTGGAGAGGATTGTTGAGAAAGTAGATGGGAGGGTTGTCCAGTCGGTCCTTTCGGAGAGACATTGTAAGAGTGTGAGATTTGTCAGGATTGAAAGACATGTTCCACTTGTTTGACCAGTCTGTGATTTTGTCCAGGTCTGCAGAGAGTGAGGAGGATGCAGACTGCTGATCTGAGGGATGAGGAATGGAGCAGCAGATAGTGGAGTCATCAGCAAAGAGATAGAGAGGATTTTGCAGAGAGTCGGAGAGGTCATTGACGAAGACCAGAAATAGCACAGGGCCCAGAAACTACCTTGGGGAACTCCAGCCAGAACAGGAAGGGAAGATGAGAGAAATCCATTGAGGGCCACACGTTGCCTACGACCAGAGAGGAAATCCGCAAGCCATGAGTGGAGATTTCCCTGAATACCACAGGAGGTGAGTTTGGTGAGCAGAGCTGGGTGCCAGACGGTATCGAAGGCACGTGATATGTCAAGTGAGACAGCTCTGATTTCCTGTTTGGCATTGAGGACCTCCATCCAATGTTGAGACAGCAGAAGCAACATGTCCAGAGTGGAATGACCTGGTCTGAATCCAAATTGATGATCAGAGATCAAGCCATTGGAGAAGAGGAAGGATTTGATATCTGAAGCAATGATGGATTCCATGACTTTGCTGATAATTGGGAGCAGGCCGATTGGTCTGTAATTGCAAGGATCTGTTTTTGCACCTTTTTGTGTAAGGCGGTAATGTTTGCCTATTTCCAAGATGCTGGCAGATGACCTTGAGCAAAAGAGAGGGTGAAAAGAACAGAGAGAGGGTGAGATAGAGCGGCAGAGCAGGATTTTAGGACCCGAGGGCTGATGCCATCTGGTCCAGTTGCAGAATCAGAGTCGAGGTTTGATAAAAACTTCTCCACCTTGTCAGGAGAGAAGGACACAGAGTCCAGGAGCAGTTGGGTTCGACTGGGAAAGGTGGGAACAGAGAGAGATGGGTTTGGGACACAAGATTTTGAGGCAAACACAGAGTTGAGGCATTCGGCTTTGTCACGTGCGGTGTCAACTGTGTAGCCATTTGAGGTAAGGGAGGGGATGGAGGGGGAACAAACACCAGAAACGGATTTGACCAGACGCCACCAGGATTTGGAGGAAGGAGACAGGTTTGAGAGTTCAAACTTGAGTGTGGAGAGTGCTTCCTGGCACTCCTGAGGGTAGAAACACACTTGTTTCGAGCTTGGTGGAAGGAACTGAGATTGCCTTCAGTTGGATTTGCCTTCCAAGATGCAAAGGCAAGTTGTTTCAGGGCAACTGCCTCACCACAAGATTCAGTGTACCATGGACGGGAGGAAGGGTAAGACAACTGAAGACGAGATGGGATAAATCTGTGCATGACAGAGAGCAGTTTGCTTTGGAAGAATTCCCAGGAAGAATTGATGTCAGAGGCATTAGAGATGGGAGACCAGTCCAGTTGATTGATGGCTGCTTGCAGACCGTGCCAGTCGGCCTGAGTGAAATGCCAGACTCGTCGGCGCTGAGGAGGCTCTCTGAGAATGGCCAGTGAGATGTCCACTTTAACAAGCACATGATCAGAAGAACCGATTGGAGCAGAAGAAGAGCAGCAGACATTTGCAGGGAAGTTAGTCATAACCAAGTCCAGAAGAGAAGATACTCCATTGACTGAGATCCGGGTCGGGAAATTGACAAATTGTGTCAGTCCCAATGAGTCGCAGAAGTCCTTTGCTGAGGTGCCATGGCTGGTGAGAGATGAACCCACACCCAGCCAGCTGGCATGATGACAGTTGAAGTCGCCACATATGAGGAAGAGAGAGTTTGGATGAGTTGATAGAAGTTGGTCCATGTTGTCCGACAGAGAAATGTAAATGGAGTCATCACTGTTTGGAGGACGGTACAGAACACATATGAACAAAAGGTGGGAGCGGAGAGGAAGCCGTAGCCAGAGGTACTCCTGTGGGCGGGGTGGAGAGGGCAGTGCAGGGAGAGTGAGGAAGAGAGTTTTTGATAAAGATAGCCACCCCACCACCAGGACGAGGATCAGGTCTATCGTACCGGAGGAGGGAGTAACCAGGAAGAGATATTAAGGAATCAGAGACATCTTGAAGGAGGAAAGTTTCTGTTAAGCAGATCAAGTCTGGATTTTCAGAAGCAAGCTGAATGGAGAGATCAATCAGGTTTGAGCGAAGGCCCCAGATGTTTGAGGTCCATACCGTTAGTGAGGAGAGAGGGGGAGCATTGGATGCAGGACAGGGGAGGGGAGGGGTAGGGTCAGATGAAGGGTGAGGGGGGGATGTTGGAAGAGCAGTTGATAGTGTGTCAGAGATTACAGAAGAGTTACAAGAAAGGGAAGGATGAGGAGGACGAAAGGTTTGATGGTGATGGAATGAGGCACAGTGAGAGTTTGTTTGAGGGGGGGGCAGAGGAAAGTAGAAGGTTAGGGGAGGTGGAGGTATGACATAGGAGGGAGAGGAAGTGGGGAGGAGGCAGCTTTGAGAAGGAGGTGGGAGGAGGGAGAATTTGGGAAGGATGGTTGGGGGTGAGATTTGAAGGGGAGGGGCAAGGGGGGAGTTTAGAAAGTGGATGATTAATGAAAGATGAACATATATAACAAATTGGGTTTGTTGTGATTTTCAAGTTAGCGATTCGTTTAAGAACGATGGAGGAGGGATGGAATGAAAGAGAATTTAGAGCATGGAGTGATTTGGAATCATAAGAGATTGAATATTTTTTTGAAATGGAATGAGTTGAATAGGAAATTGAAAGGAGCCTTTTAAATAAGAAGAAAAACAGCGTGTTGTAATAAACCACTGAATAAAACACTGAAGGGGATAGTTGAAACATATTTAAACAGAACTGTGAAGAACAATCTTATATTCACAAAAATACCAATGGGGAGAGGAAGCCGAGAGCGACGACCACGAGTCACTTGAACAGGGCAAAAGGTGGAAGGCAAGGGGAAATTGGGGGCGGGGCGAGACAGCGCACGTGGGCAGAGGCAAAAGCACACGAGGAGAAAGGGAAATAAAAGTTTTTTTTGTTTGTTTTTTTGTTTGTTTTTGGGAGGGGGGTGTGGGGGTTACAACGTTAGACAAATAGTAGATGTTTGGTGAAGCTTGGTGGAGAAGGGGAAATCAAAAAAGCTAGCAAAACAGCGAAGGAAGGAACAACCTTCGACGGGGGAAGCCTGAGGCTGCAAGGCCTTGCTCGCGACGCGGCAAACAAACGATTAACTTATGAAAGATAAACACCGAGAAACTTCCAAGGGGGACACTATAAGTTCACACACCGAACGATAAATACAGTTTCGACAAAATACAATTGTGAACAGACTTAACTTTGAAAAAACGTGGAGACCGTGTGGACCGTCGAAAACTTGCTCACTATTGCGCCGAAATTTCAGCTTCCTTGCTCAAAGGATGTGAAAGAATCACAAAGGGTTGAGAAAATCCGTGAGGCAATTGGAGAAATTAACGCACACACTCACACAGGGCACGGAGAATTAAAGAAAACAAAAATACAACGAGATTATCCTGACTATTATCCCTTGGGACGACAATTAAGTAATGACACCTGAACTGTAGTGGTGACGTAGAGAGTTTAGATGGTTGTTAAGAAAAGGGTGTGCATAGTGTAAAGGGACGACGAGGGAAGCACGAGTTTTCGGGGAAATTAGTTCGATCGATGATGCTGTGTGTTTGAGGAATTGTGTTGTAGTGAGTGAGATAAATGGAATTGTGTGTGAGAAAAATGGTGTGCAAATATTTGGGTGTGTGGAAGAAATGGTGTGGAACTAATTGGTGTGGAATGCTTGGTGTAGAATGCATGGTGCGAAGGACTGAATGGGGGGAAGTGGAACCCATTCGCGAAAGCCCGGGGTGGTAGTGTAAACCCAGGTAGAGGGCATAGGTAAATTGCATGGATATTGACACCCGTGGTGCGGGTAGTAGAAAGGTAGTGTTTTGTAGGGTGCAGTAGACTGTGGAATGGCTGGGTGTGTGGCTTAATTAGTGAGTATGGTTATTGGGGCACTCCGTCACTGGTAGCTTGTCGGCCAGGTAAGGCCGCAGGTAGGCTCTGGGAGCCGGTTCGGTTCGTTTGTGAGTGGGGCCCGAGGATCCATGGGAAGGACCCGGGTTGCCCGATGCCGAGGTGGGCATAGAGGGGGTAAGCGCCAGGGAGGGCCTTCCCCGGTTGGTGTAGTTGTCAGGAGCAGGCAAGCTCGGGAGGCGGCTTCAGTGGCGGAGGTGCGCAGGTCGGTAGACCTGCTGGTAGAGCCACACGACCCAGCCCCAAAATTGTGCAAGGGCACAGTGTGAAAATTTGTTGGGGTGAGACCCAAATTTGGAGGGCACCACAGTGTGGGCAATGGGAATTCGGTTCTTAGAACCACATAGTTTAAAGAGGCCGATTGGCAGGGTACGACCCCGGGTAGTTTAAAAGTAAATGTCAGTAGCGTAGTCAGGATGAGAAATCCCTTCGCACCATCCACAGCCATTCACCGAGGAGGACGAGCTTCACACCAGGGCTCTGTAAGCCGCTTGGACAGTGAGACGCATCACGACGTGGGTGAGACATTGTTATGTTCCATCCCTTCCTTCCTGGGAGGGATTTGGAGACTAATTTGGCATGAGAGGGGGATATGGGAGACAAGACATAGAGACAGATTGTAAATACAAGGGGGGCTAGGGTAGTGTAGCCAACGGTGGGGGTACGGACGGTTAGGGACGAGCTTGCTCCGCTCGCTCTAACGCGTCCCTCGCACCGCATCAGGTATGGTGGTGCCTGGTCACCTTGTTTTTTGCATGCTACCGCATGCCTTTCTCTTTGCTTGTTGCGCCTTGTCTTCCCTCCCCGCCCAGTACCATTTTGGAAGCCGAACTGTGCAGCACCATTACACCTGTGCAGCATTCATGCTGCCGTGTTACACCGGTGCAGCCGACCTGTGCAGCACCTTGCTGCCAGTCCTTTTGCTGCACACTTGCTACACCTGTGCAGCCGACCTGTGCCACACTTTGCTGCCAAACCACCTTTGCTGCACCTATGGACCACAAGCCTTGTGGCCTCGCACCTCTGCTGTGCAGCATCTTGCTGCGATTGCTCTTGCACCTTCAGACCACTTGTTGAGTGGCACTGACACCATGCAGTTGGACCACATGAGAGTGGCCCTGCTTGGCAATGAAAAATAAAAGCTATTGTGTGCCAGTTATGAAGTATGAAGACTTAGATGGCCCTGATGTTCCATATGGCCTGTATGCCGGTCAGGGCCAGCCGGTTTTGTTACCCGCACACAGAAGATGCAAGATGCAAGCAGCAAGTGCCATATTAAGTGCTTTGTTTCTCTCCTCCAATTTCTTCCAAAAGTATGGGTCCTGGGTCGTAGAATTGTAAATAAAGGTTAAGTCTGTGCTTGTAAATATATGTGCTTGTAAATATAAGAATGTTGCCCACCGGCTATGTGTGTAGTTCACAAAATTCCGGAAATACTCGGATAGTTGTGGGTGTGAGCCTGATAGAATAGCTGCTCAACGCATTAGGAGGGACATATCTAGTGTTTAAAATGTCGCACACATGGGTCAGAATAAATGTTAGGGGGATTACACCTATGTGCCACATTAAAAGTAATTGTAAAATTGCATGCCAGACTCGACCGGTCGTCCCGATGTTGGGGTCGACTCGGGACGAGTCTGGTGAGAGAGGGGGGTAGTGTTGCGGTTGTGAGAATAAAGGTAACCCCCCCCCCCCCCCCCCCCTTAGTTAGTTGCACCACAACATGCAGCCTCGCTTTAGTTCAGTTATTTCCTATTAAATGTTAAGCATAGTCTCCTTTCCTATGTTAGTATGCGTTGGAGCAGGCCAGTAAGTGCAGGCTTCAGTGCTCATTGGGCTGGAATGCCATGTGTTCTTTTGGGCTGGAATACCATGTGCTATGGCCTGGAACAAGTCTGGAAGGCCCAAGGGAGGAGTTACAGGGGAGTGGCCGGTAAGCAGCAAGCAGCCAATGGAAGCTCAGGGGAGTGGCTAAGAACGACGGCCAGGGGAGGAGTTTGAAACATTCGGGTGAGACTGGGGAGGGGCTGCAAACCCCGGGCCGGATCCACGAACTCAGACTGCCCCCGAACTGGCTCTGTGATGGAGGTGTGGTTGGAACTCTCTCTGTGATCGAGGCTCTCTGTCCACGAACTCTCCCTGCCCTGTGCTCTGCTGCCGATAAATAGCGCTTGCGAGGACGGTCTCCCGGGGCCACAGATGCCAACGATCTCCTTGCCTGAGCTCCCTGCACGTGCCGCGAACATCCCAGGGACACGCCGAACAAGCTGACCGCTGCGAACGGCACCAACGACCGCGCTTGGAGCACATCGTCCTTCATCCTTTTCCCCGCGTGAGTGAGTGGGCCCTTGTCCGGGGATTAAGTAAGGACGATAAGTGTCTGCTCTGTGTCTCTTTGCCCTGATCATTGTTTAAATTGTATAATAAACCTGTGTTCTATCGCATCCATTTGGCCGTTCATGTCATTTCCCACCATTGGCTTCGCACTGTACGAATAAAACCGCTCAATCGGGTTCAATAGGAATTAACGGCACGAGTCACGTGACACGCAAACCGCTCGGGCGTATCAAACCAGCGTGACTCATGTGAGGTCCAGTCCCCGTTCTCGTGGGGGCGTGTGTATCGAAGGTACGTGGTGATTCGACCCGATACCCTTCCACACACTCGCTACGGGGGTGGCGGCTGGAATTGCACTGCAATCCATCCCACGAATGTAAAGTGGCTCACGGCCTCGTGGACTCGAAGGCCGAGGGGGGAAAAGGGTTTAACCCCCCTCGGTACGTCGGCGGGCCCGAGATCCACAACAATATATATGTATATATGACAAGAAATCTGTCACATGTATATATATACAGTCACGTGAAAAAGTAAGTACACCCCAGGTAAAGTTTTGACTTTTTCAACATATTTCAACATACAGCTATTTGATCTGCATTTCAACAATATTGATAGATAAAGGTGATATAATATAACAAATATCATGATACATTTGCATTTTGTAGTCCATTGTATAATTTAAATAAACATAAATGCAAATTTCGCATGTGGAAAAAGTAAGTACACCCCTACATTTATCACCACTGCAAATACCTAAAATTAGAATCAGGTTCACCAGCTCAGGTGCAAATGATTAGAACATCGTCAGAGAGGATCTTGGAGGAACCTGTCTTATTTAAACCTCAGACATTTCGTTTGGTTTGCTCTTTGTTGTTGAAGTGGGCGGCGTCACCATGCCTAGATCAAAAGAGCTTTCTGAGGCCTTCAGAAAGAAGGTTATAGATGCCCATGAGTCGGGGAAGGGATTTAAAAAGATCTCCAAACAATTTGAAATCATTCATTCGACTCTCCGGAAGATCATCTGCAAGTGGAGAAGATTCCAAACGACTGCCAACTTGTTCAGGCCACGCCGCCCCAGCAAGTTCAGCCCGAGAGCAGACCGCAAGATGCTGAAAGTAGTCTCTAAGAACCCCAGAATGTCATCACGGGACCTTCAGGTAGCTCTTGCCACTGTTGATGTCAAAGTGCACGAGTCTACCATTAGAAAGTGGCTGCACAAATTTGATCGACATGGGAGGTGTGCCAGGAGGAAACCTTTGCTGTCCAGAAAGAACATCAGGGTAAGACTAAAGTTTGCCAATGAACACCAAGGCAAAGACGAGCACTTCTGGAACAATGTGCTCTGGACAGATGAGTCAAAGGTAGAGCTATTTGGCCACAGTACCAGAATACATGTTTGGCGAAAACCAAAGACAGCATTTGACCACAATAACCTGATACCAACTGCAAAGCATTGTGGTGGAAATATTATGGTTTGGGGCAGCTTTGCTGCATCAGGGCCTGGGCAGCTCACCATCACAGAATCCACAATGAATTCTTCATTGTACCAGAGGGTGCTGGAGGATAATGTGAGGCCATCTGTCGGAAAGTTGAAGCTCAACCGAAGGTGGACCTTGCAACATGGCAATGACCCTCAACACACCAGTAAATCCACCAAGGAATGGTTGAAAGGAAAGAAATGGAGGGTTCTGGAATGGCCAAGTCAAAGACCGGATCTAAATCCCATCGAGATGTTGTGGGGTGATTTGAAACGAGCTGTGCATGCAAGAAACCCCTCAAACATTGCGCAGCTGAAAGAAATCTGCATTGAGGAGTGGGCAAAATTTCTCCCAGTCGATGTCAGACTGGTAGACAGTTACAAGAAACGCCTACTTGAGGTTGTTTCTGCCAAAGGGGGCAATACCACCTATTAGAGCCAAGGGTGTACTTACTTTTTCCACATGCGAAATTTGCGTTTATTTAAATTATACAATGGACTACAAAATGTAAATGTTTCATGATATTTTTTATATTATATCACCTTTATCTATCAATATTGTTGAAATGAAGATCAAATAGCTGTTTGTTGAAAAAGTCAAAACTTTACATGGGGTGTTCTTACTTTTTCACATGACTGTGTATATATTGTTGTGGATATGAGGATTGTGTTGTTTTTTTTGATTGCTTTATTCTGGACCCTCCTGCCTCCAGTTGTGTATAAAGGGCAAAGGTCGTTCCGTAGTTATTTCATAAGCACTCACGTTAGCCAATCATAGATTTCCCCCTTGTTGACAGTTATTTCCTTATTCTGTGTAGTAGGGTAAGGCCTTGTCTTCCATTAATTGACACTCAATTGCACCGAATTCAAATAGATAGATCCCCTTTCATTCCCATTCCCAAAGCCGCAATTGCCAACTGTTCCCTCCGCGACTCCATTCGCCACGAGGTAGGCTCGGAGAAGAAGGGGGAGGAGCTGCCGAATCCTGGGCGTGCGCGCCCATCGTCATCAAGGGTGGAGCCAGAGGGCCGTGCCGACCAATCAGGGCCGAGGCGAGCTCACCGATGGGGGTGTTCTAGAGGCCGGCGGCTTTATTTGCCGGCGGCGTTATAAAGAGCGCGCGCGGAAGCCGTTTGAGAGAAATGCGCGAGGAGGGAAGAGAAGCGAGAAGGAAGCCTTGAGACAAGTGCGACAGAAGCGAGAAGGAAGCCTTGAGACAAGTGCGACAGAAGCGTGGGGGAAGCCTTCAACACAAGTGCGCGAGAGAAGTGCACGACGTCACCCTGCTCGCTCCCAGCCTGACGAGGCCCGGCTTGCTGTGCTCCCTGCCAAGCCTTCCAGCTTATGGTCCGAGCTGAACCTTCCTCCCGGTCCAGCCAATCGTTCCTGCCTCCATTCCCCATTCGTTCTTTTCCCCATTGAATATCTGTGGCGCGATTCGGCCAACGTTCAGGAATCGGGTTAGTCGGGGTAACTGTTCGGTCGCGGCGGCCATCCGCTCGGCAAACAACATCCTCGCCGCGGTCCCGTAACAATATATATATATATATATATATATATATATATATATATATATATATATATATATATATATATATATATATATATATATATATATATATACATACAGTCATCCCTCGCTATATCGCGGTGAACTTTTCGCGGCTTCGGTACATCGCGGGTTTTTCTCGCTAGTATATGTAAAATTATATCGCGGATTTTTCGCTATATCGCGGGATTTTGCGGTATAAATGTATTTTTATATACTATTATTTTAAATATTTTTGTGGTAAAATAAGCATTTTCTAGCCTAAAAAATAAAAAAACGTAAAAAAATAAGAAAAATACGGTAATTAAAACATATTGCAAGAAATAAAATACTGTACATAGTGTACAGTAGAAGGGTAGACAAAGAGACAAAGAGTCGTGCGTATGGAAAACGCAGATGCGGCAGCTTCCACTTGCGCTAGTTACCCACGTAATGGGTAACTGTAATGCTCTTTCTGGCTGTGCAGTACATTCATCATCGTCGTCACCTTCATCGTCATCAGTACTGCACAGCTAATTCATCATCATCTTCATCACGCAAGTTGTAGTATTGAAGAGCCGGGGCTCTTGCTTGATACGGACGAAATGACGGGCAAGACACAAACTCGTCCGAGAAGATATTTATTCTCAAAACCAACTCGGGAACACTGAAAAGCCCGTTTATCGGGCTGCATTATAAAGCACAACCAGAAACCGAAAACCACGCCTCTCAAGCGTGGCGTGCTTCGGTGGTCACGTGATCAACAGGTGTAGCTGATTATACCCGCACGTGCGCGCTTTGGTGGTCACGTGACCAGCCACTCTGGCGCCGGGGATCCCCGCCGGTGACGTCACCGGCTGGAGCAAGGAGATTCTAATGCTGGTCTTGCTTGGGGAACCCATGGGTCGCTACAGTATCTTCAATGGTGAGTATCCATTAGAATTTTATATGTTGTTAAAATTACGTATGTTTAAGAGTGTAAAAAGTGTTTAAGAGTATAGGAAGTGTTTATAAGAGTATGGGAAAGGTTAATAAGAGTGTGGGGAGGGTCATAAAGCTTTAAAATATATATAAATAATAAAATAAAAATATGGTCGCGACTTCGCGGATTTTCGTCTATCGCGGGGGATTCTGGAACGTAACCCCCGCGGTAAACGAGGGATCACTGTATATATATATATATATATATATATATATATATATATATATATATATATATATATATATATATATATATATATATATATATATATATATATATATATATATATATATATATAGATTTATATATATATCGATATATATATATATATAGATATATATATATATCGATATATATATATAGATATATATATATATCGATATATATATATAGATATATATATATATATATATATCGATATATATATATAGATATATATATAGATATATATATAGATATATATATAGATATATATATAGATATATATATAGATATATATATAGATAGATATATAATAGATATATATGTATATATACAGGGTGAGTCAAAAGTAGCGCCTGATTTCTGTTTATATATATATATATATTGTTGCGGTTTTGAGAACCCAGCACAGGTAACATCATTAAAGGTTAAAGGTTGCACCCCATAGCTCGGCCACAAGCAACACGTAGGTCACCTTAGGACGATAGTTATTTCTTCGTATGTGTTTAGATAAGGCCATTCCCAATAGTTGCATCTGCATTGTGTAGAACAAATAAGAGTAGGCCCATCTGTCCATTTTGCAGCCTCCCTTCCACCGACGCCATTAAGCACTAGCCAGTCTTTACATCGCCCTCGCCCTTTAGGCTGCCAGCAGCCTTCGCGAACTCATTGGGCTTCCGCTCAAACCAGCCTAAAGGCCACGAGGTAAGGCCAGAAAAGGGGGCGGAGCGCAAGGGTGGAGGGGCAGCCCACGTCAAGCAGCCATCAAGGCGGAGCCGGTAAGCCCTCACCAGCCAACCAGGCTCTGGAGAGACGCGCTGTGGCAACAAGCTTTACAGAGGGCGGGCGCGCGGCACGCATTGCAGAGGACTGCAGCGTGCAGAAGGACATTGGGGAAGTGGCGCATCGATCGTAACAATACCGGGCGCGCGTATAAAGGCGCCGGTACAAGTATTACGTACGCCAAATCTAATCGCCAACTGATCCCCCGATATATACTTGTCCGCATCGCGCCTATGCCACGGGGAGAGCTGCCTGCCGTATTCCACCATCTGCACAGTACGAGTCGGGGACCGGACGAGCTGTGTACCCTTGGACCGTCAACCCGACCATCTTCAAACCCCGTGTGAGTGACCCTGAGAGTGAACGGGCCCGTGTCCAGGGAATAAGTTAAGACTGTTATTAAGGCTGCCCTGTGTATCTGCTTCTTCCTCTTCATTGTACATTCTTTCTTTCTTTTCCTCTTCTAATTGTACAAAGTGTTAATAACTTACCTGTTCTTCCTGGTTTCCTCTCAATTCGACCGTATCAGTCTTTTCTTCAATTGGGTAAGCGTGGCACGATTATAACCGCTCCAATCGGGTTAGTTCCTGCTAACGGCCCGAATCGCGGCTCACTTCGCTCGGCGTGTCCACTTACGCCGTGGTTCGGGCGGGAGTTATTTCCTCGTTTCCGGTCAGTGTTAGTACTTAGGTAATAGGACCAAATTCGACCAACAACGCTATTTAACGCTGCCCGGGAAGGACGTTATAGCCCCCGGGATCGCGTCGGCCAGATAAAAGACAAGCGGATTAATCCCCCCTTCATAAGGGGAAGGCCGACGTTTGGAGATCCGCAACAATATATTTCTGTCAGTTGATTGTTTGTTTGCCATTTGTATTACAGTGTACAAGAAGGTAGAAATAAATGAATGACATGTTTATCTAACCATTTATTCGGGGGAAAATTATTACGGAACTGTACCAAGCTGTTTTACTTGCAATTTTCAAAGTGCCCTCCCTCGTGATCGATGCACAATTGCAGCCGAGCCGGCACAGAGTGGCACACACGCTTGCAGAGTTAGATATCAATTTCCTCAAACTTTGCAGTGATTTGAGCCTTCAATTCCTGAATGGTACGAGGCTTTTCACGATAAACAAGGTCTGTCATGAGCCCCCAAAGAAAGAAATCTGTAGGTGTAAGGTCTGGGGAGCGTGCCGGCCACTCGATCGGACCGCGGCGGCCGATCCACTTTCCGGGAAAGTTTTCATCAAGCCACTGATGAACATGAAGTCCATAATGAGGTGGAGCTCCATCTTGCTGGAAATAACAGTCCTGATCTTGTACCCTGGGCCAAAATAAGTTTTGCAGCATATCCAGGTAAAATTCTGCAGTGACAGATCCCTCAAAGAAAAAGGGTCCAATTATCCCGAATGGAGATACGGCTGCCCAAACTGTCACGCCAGGTACATTTACCTCCTTCTCAACTGTCACTCTTGGGTTCTCCGCAGCCCAGTAGACACAATTGTGTCTGTTAATTGTGCCGTTAAGTTTAAAACATGCCTCATCTGACCACCAGATGTTGTCCAGCATTGTGTCCTCTTCGTCTAGTTTAGCGAAGAACTCTTCGCAAAATTGAAGATGGCGGTCATCATCTCCATCATGAAGGGCATGCAGTAAGCGTGGAATGTAAGGTTTCCATTTTTTCTGGTGAAGGATACGGATAACACTTGATTGGCTCACTTCCAACTCTGCAGATAAACGGTGAGTTGACTTTTGCGGACTTTGTTCCAGTCTCCTGATGGCTTCTTCAGCCTTAGCTACATTCGTTGCTGTTTTCGGACGACCGGACTTTGCAGTGGCTACCGAGCCTGTTGCTTCAAATTTCTCGACAATCAATTGTACGTTTCTTCCCTGGGGTGGGTTAATATCGAATTCCTGTGCCAAACGGCGTGCCGCCATCGTTGGTTGTTCATTACATTTGTAGTAATGTTTCACGGCCGCAATGCGTTGATTCATTGAAAGGTAATTCATAGTTCAATTTGGTGCAAATTCAGTAACTTGCCACACTCTCAGCAATAACCTGCAAAACAAAAATAAATAAACTAAGAAAATTAATAATCTGCAATACAATTATTAACAACATGACATCCCAGAATGAATCTGACAGCCGAAAAAACAGAAATCGGGCGCGGGCGCTACTTTTGATTCACCCAGTATATATATATATATATATATATATATATATATATATATATATATATATATATATATATATATATATATATATATATATATATATATATATATATATATATATATATATATATATACATATATATATATATATTGTATATATATATATATTGTATATATATATATTGTATATATATATATATATATTGTATATATATATATTGTATATATATATATTGTATATATATATATTGTATATATATATATATATATTGTATATATATATATATATATATGCACATATTGTATATATATATATATATATATATATATATATTGTATATATATATATATATATATTGTGTATATATATATATATATATATATTGTATATATATATATATATATATATATTGTATATATATATTGTGTATATATATATTGTATATATATATATTGTATATATATATATTGTATATATATATATTGTATATATATATATATATATATTGTGTATATATATATATATGTATGTATGTATATATTGTATGTATATATATATATATATATGTATGTATGTATATATTGTATGTATATATATATATTGTTACGGACACGGCTAGGATGTTGTTTGCCGAGCGGATGGCCGCCGCGCCCGAACAGTTAACCCGATTCCTGAACGTTGGCCAAAATCGCGCCACAAATATTCAATGGCAGGGGTCCCAGCCCTCCTATTTTTCCTATTTATTCCTACTTTTTAATAGGATCCTATAAATCTCCAATTTTTTGGTGGAAATTCCTATTTTTCCTATTTTTTAACCCTCAATGTTCCAAAATTTAAATTGATATATTAATTAGTAGAATTTCTGTATCTAAGCGTCAGAACAGACATTCCTATACCAATCGTCAGCCATGGAATTGCTTTCTGGGTCCATAATCGCAAGACAAATTTCCAAAACGACTTTAAGCTCAAATCCCCGAAGAACATATGTCTCTTTGTCTTTTTCTCGAAAACCGTTTGTTCGATCGATTTCACAAGTGGTGAGTGCATTTTTGAGGACTCAACAAAGTGCAGTGTTGAGGAAAAATTGAGTATGCAGTGATGACGTCACAAATAAATACTGTACGAAGTGGAGGCATGTCGTTTACACCATGGTGTAAAGTACGTGTTGTTATTGATCTCGACTGGAAATGATATGTATATCTTATGTATATTATGTTATTGTTATTTTTGACTTTGTCCTAATATTAAGTATATCCTTCCAAACAATTGTTTTACCTTTATGATTCGTGCTTCATGCTATTCAGTAACAGAATTATAAAAGATAAAATGAGATGAAAATAATATAACTATGTTTATCACGCATTTCTCTTGGATTATCTCATATACTTTGTGAAGAATGACTGAATGATACCTTGACCATTATCATTGTCCTTTGTCTTATTTCAAAAGTTCAGCTGAGCTCAATTTTTAAGGTTTGTACTTTACTTAGAGTAACAAAACCAACTGTGAACTTTGCGGTTATTCAGTTATTACTAACAACCTTTCCCTAAAGATTCTACCTGAAATTGAACTTTTCTACTAATTTGCTAAACATTGACATTTGATACTACATGTTTAACTCAATCTTTCGCTTATTACAATGAGATTGTATTTTGCCTAAAACTAATAGTATTTGGCAAAGAACTAATTCAATCGACAATTCACACATTTCATCATTTAATTGCAGATAATAAAGAAGGACCACGACACAAAATAGGGATTACAACTTAATTCTGTATACTTTCGTGTGGTAGTTGCATATTCAGCTTTTAACAAAATTACAGTAGAATTAAAATTTACATACGCAATGCTGCACAATAGGTAATGCAAGCAATGTAGGACAATAAAAAAACAAACAAACAAAAAACAATAAAGACTGTTAAAGTCTTGTTGTTTCATAATCTTCTGAAGATAGTACAACAACAATACCAAAGATACAAAATTGAATTGTCATCGCTTAGCTTGAACTCAGATTAGTGTTCAAGCTATTCAGCAGTGGAGAAAATGCAATTATCGGGTGGTAAACATGTTAGGACATGTTATTTATCATCTTTCTTGTTTCAGGTATAATCTGCAGACCGGTAAGAAATTTGTTGATTTGCCTTTAAATTACTTTGTTTGTTCTCATTATTTTACTAACATGTTTCAGTTTTGAAAAAAAAAACTGTTTGGTTCACAGTTCTTTCCACTTCATGCGTTAACAGGTTAGGATTTTCTATGCTAATTCATTTAATCTTATCTCATATTTGTTTTCTTTTTGACAGGTATACTCCCAGCAGTATAATGCCTGGTGGGAGAACTAAATTTAACCCAGAGTGGTTGAAAAGTGGACATGGATGTAGGCTTTCTGACTGGTGTCAGCCTAGCAAGTCCTCAGTGTTCTCAGCTTACTGCTCGTTGTGCCATTCGGAAGTGAGGTGTGACAATCAGGGTGTGAAACAACTGACACAACATGCCCAAAACAAAGGGCACCTGAAGCGTGCGAAGGAACTGCTGGGTGGGTCACAGACGTTGCTGACATTCGTTCAACCATCAACTTCATCTGCTTCAGCATCAGGGTCAGCTTCTACAGATGAGCCAAGTCGTGCAGCTTTAGTCTGTATGTCCAAAAAAGACGCTATTACAAAAGCAGAACTTCTATGGACATTGAAAGTTGTTCGTTCGAATCTGAGCTACTCTTCCTGTGACGGTTTGAAGGATCTTCTGCAGGCAATGTTTCCTGGTGTTATCCCGGATGGTTTCTCAATGAGCTCATCGAAAGTTTCATATCTCATTAGCGAAGCCACAGGTCCTTATTTTCAGGACATGATAGTCACTGATGTTAAGAATTCAGCTTCTGGCTTCAGCCTCATGTATGATGAAACCACCAATAAACAGAACTTGAAGCAACTAGAAATCCGTGTACGGTATTGGTCTGATGCCGAGGAACAGATATTAGTATTTCACCTCAAAACTTACCTCATGGGTCATGCAACTGGAGAAGATTTGTCCAGGAAAATAATCTCTGCCTTGGATGAATCGAAACTGCAGCTTCAGGATATTATCATGCTCGGCAGTGATGGGCCTAATGTGAGCACCACTGTGTGGAGACAGATTGACAAAGCCATTCTCGACAACAGGGGCCCTGGTCTCCTTGATGTAGGGACATGTACTCTCCATACAGTACACAATGCTTTTGCCAAAGGACTTGCAGAGTACTGTGGAAACCTAACTGAGCTTGCAGTGGACATTTTCTACTGGTTCAAAGGCTCTGCTGCTAGATCTGTTGATTTTCAAGACATTCAGCATAAATTGGGTGCTGTTCCAAAAAAGCCTTTGAAGCATGTCGAGTGCAGGTGGTTGACACTGGGACCTGCAGTGGAGCGGCTGATAGAGATCTGGGAATCTCTCAAAGAGTATTTCTTGGTATTTCTTCCAAAGCAGCAGCCAAAGGACATGTTTAAACCCAGGTACAAAAGAATCAAAACAGAACTACAGCGACCGGAAATAAAAGCTCAACTGCATTTCCTGAAGTTCTTGGCAGCAACATTTGCAGGGTTCCTCACCTTCTTCCAGTCAGAGCAACCACTTGTGCACATTCTATATGACAAACTCCATGACCTGCTCAAAAAACTGATCAGAAGAATTATGAAGACTCCTTCAGTTGATGCTGTGAAAGACATCTCAAACCTTGATGTTTCCATTGTTGCAAACCAGCTGGAGAATGAATCCATGGGTGTGGGAGAGGATACCCGACGGTGTATCGCTAAGTTGAAAGTCTCTGAGAGGGAAAGGATGTATCTTGGGATGAGGAAGTGCTACCAGGCAGCCATAGTACACCTACAAAAGAAGCTTCCATTGACAAACAAAATCCTGAAGAATGCCAGATGTCTGCAGCCACAAAACAGGACTGCTGCATGGTCTCTTGAATCAGCCAAGAGCCTGTCCAGACAGCTGAAGAGGAATATTGACAGTGACAGCATTGCAGATGAATGGAAGGTGTACCAAGAGGAAGCCATTCCTACTGACTGGTCCCAGGAAACACAGGAGAATGAAGAAGAAGTCTGCATGAAGAGAGTGGACAGTTACTGGGGAAAAGTGTTGGCTTTAAAAGGCTGTACGGGAAACTGTAAATTCCCCCAAGTGAGACAAATGATAAGGATTGTCCTTGCACTGTCTCACGGAAACAGTGACGTGGAACGCGCGTTCTCAATCAGTGGGAAGAGTGTCACCAAGGAGAGAGTTAGTCTGAGCGAGGCATCAATCAATGGTCTCCGTGCAACAATGGATGGCATGAGATTGTATGGTGACCGGCCCGAAATGGTCCCAGTCACAAAGGGACTCCTCTCGTTAGGACGTTCTGCTCACATGCACTATATGCAGAGACTTGAAGAAGAACGAAAAGCCAAGGAAGATGAACAGAAAGCCAGGGAGAAAACCAGGCAAGAGAAAGAAGAAAGAGAGAGAACAGCTAAGATTGCTGTAGAGAAGGCAGCGGAGCTGTCTCGTAAGAGCGAGGACTTGAAGAAAACAGAGAAATCTCTGGCAGCAAAAGAGTCATCTCAGCAGATGTCACTGACTGTTAGCAACAGTCTGCTTGATCAAGCAAATAAAAAGCTTAAGGTGGCGCTTAAGAAAGGTGACATGACTGAAATTGCAGTAGCTCAGGCCATGCTTGAGTCTGCTCAGAAAAAGATTCAAGAGACACAGACTCGTATGGTGGAAACCAGGGAGGCGCAGAGAAAAGTGGAGAAGAAAAAGCAGACTTTGATAGAGTCCATGGTGGCTGCCAAAAAGAAGAAGTCATAGTTTTTGTTGTCGATGTTAAGACGGGTGGGCCCAAGTTCATTGGGGGTGTGTCCATGCCCATACATGTACATGTATTTGCATAAATCTTGCAGCAATAAAGCTACCGATGTTGTTCCAATGCTGAAATCTGTGCTATTACTTCCTAGTTTTTTCCTATTAAACTCCTATTTTTTGTGATCAGAATTCCTATTTTTCCTATTATTTTGTCAATCAAAGTGGCTGGGACCCCTGCAATGGGGAAAAGACTAAAGCGAAGGATGTGAAGAAGAAGAAGAAGACAAAAAGGTTTGAAATGCTACTAAATTTATTCCTACTATTTACACAATCAAAGAAACCAAGGAGAAGGAAGGATAATAAAATAAAATACAGAAGAAATCAGAGACACAGTGAAAATCGCTAGCTTATCTAAACAGGCTTAATTAATACCCAGGGACAAGACACACAGAACAAACTCACGTACACGAATGGGGAAATTGCAGGCAGGAATGACAGGAGGTGGGTGGCTGGAGGGGGAGGAAGGCACGGAGCTTGATCCCGCACGGGACGTCGGGCTGGACCTCGACGGCCGCCGATGCCACCGATCCTGTCGTGTGCGCGGGGTAACGGGTCGGAGCTGCTTGGTGGAGCCAACGCTGCTGGTGGGGGGTCTGGCGTGACGGGTTCTCTCTCCCTCCCTCACAAACTCCAGGACTCTTTCTCTCTTTGCTTCGCTTCGCCCCTTCTCTCCTCTCTCTTTCTTAGTCCAACCCAGTCCAACT
>NC_136261.1:275791578-275804078 GCF_964187855.1 Myxine glutinosa
AAGGTTGCACCCCATAGCTCGGCCACAAGCAACACGTAGGTCACCTTAGGACGGTAGTTATTTCTTCGTATGTGTTTAGATAAGCCCATTCCCAATAGTTGCATCTGCATTGTGTAGAACAAATAAGAGTAGGCCCATCTGTCCATTTTGCAGCCTCCCTTCCACCGACGCCATTAAGCGCTAGCCAGTCTTTACATCGCCCTCGCCCTTTAGGCTGCCAGCAGCCTTCGCGAACTCATTGGGCTTCCGCTCAAACCAGCCTAAAGGCCACGAGGTAAGGCCAGAAAAGGGGGCGGAGCGCAAGGGTGGAGGGGCAGCCACGTCAAGCAGCCATCAAGGCGGAGCCGGTAAGCCCTCACCAGCCAACCAGGGCTCGAGCGAGATCGCCTGACAGGGTGTGGCTAGAGATTCGAGAGGGTTCGCTGGGCGTGGCAATATAACCCCTTGCGCGAGGCCCCCACCTCATTTATGAGGAGAGAGAGGGCTTGAACATTGTACCTGAGTTGTGAGAAAGGACGCAACTGTGATCATTGTGAACAAGTTATGAGCGGGGAAAGGGAGGCGCTTGACCTGATCGGAGTTGAGTTACGGGAGAGACGCGCTGTGGCAACAAGCTTTACAGAGGGCGGGCGCGCGGCACGCATTGCAGAGGACTGCAGCGTGCAGAAGGACATTGGGGAAGTGGCGCATCGATCGTAACAATACCGGGCGCGCATATAAAGGCGCCGGTACAAGTATTACGTACGCCAAATCTAATCGCCAACTGATCCCCCGATATATACTTGTCCGCATCGCGCCTATGCCACGGGGAGAGCTGCCTGCCGTATTCCACCATCTGCACAGTACGAGTCGGGGACCGGACGAGCTGTGTACCTTTGGACCGTCAACCCGACCATCTTCAAACCCCGTGTGAGTGACCCTGAGAGTGAACGGGCCCGTGTCCAGGGAATAAGTTAAGACTTATTAAGGCTGCCCTGTGTATCTGCTTCTTCCTCTTCATTGTACATTCTTTCTTTCTTTTCCTCTTCTAATTGTACAAAGTGTTAATAACTTACCTGTTCTTCCTGGTTTCCTCTCAATTCGACCGTATCAGTCTTTTCTTCAATTGGGTAAGCGTGGCACGATTATAACCGCTCCAATCGGGTTAGTTCCTGCTAACGGCCCGAATCGCGGCTCGCTTCGCTCGGCGTGTCCACTTACGCCGTGGTTCGGGCGGGGAGTTATTTCCTCGTTTCCGGTCAGTGTTAGTACTTAGGTAATAGGACCAAATTCGACCAACAACCCTATTTAACGCTGCCCGGGAAGGACGTTATAGCCCCCGGGATCGCGTCGGCCAGATAAAAGACAAGCGGATTAATCCCCCCTTCATAAGGGGAAGGCCGACGTTTGGAGATCCGCAACAATATATTTCTGTCAGTTGATTGTTTGTTTGCCATTTGTATTACAGTGTACAAGAAGGTAGAAATAAATGAATGACATGTTTATCTAACCATTTATTCGGGGGGAAATTATTACGGAACTGTACCAAGCTGTTTTACTTGCAATTTTCAAAGTGCCCTCCCTCGTGATCGATGCACAATTGCAGCCGAGCAGGCACAGAGTGGCACACACGCTTGCAGAGTTCGATATCAATTTCCTCAAACTTTGCAGTGATTTGAGCCTTCAATTTCTGAATGGTACGAGGCTTTTCACGATAAACAAGGTCTGTCATGAGCCCCCAAAGAAAGAAATCTGTACGTGTAAGGTCTGGGGAGCGTGCCGGCCACTCGGTCGGACCGCGGCGGCCGATCCACTTTCCGGGAAAGTTTTCATCAAGCCACTGATGAACATGAAGTCCATAATGAGGTGGAGCTCCATCTTGCTGGAAATAACAGTCCTGATCTTGTACCCTGGGCCAAAATAAGTTTTGCAGCATATCCAGGTAAATTTCTGCAGTGACAGATCCCTCAAAGAAAAAGGGTCCAATTATCCCGAATGGAGATATGGCTGCCCAAACTGTCACGCCAGGTACATTTACCTCCTTCTCAACTGTCACTCTTGGGTTCTCCGCAGCCCAGTAGACACAATTGTGTCTGTTAATTGTGCCGTTAAGTTTAAAACATGCCTCATCTGACCACCAGATGTTGTCCAGCATTGTGTCCTCTTCGTCTAGTTTAGCGAAGAACTCTTCGCAAAATTGAAGATGGCGGTCATCATCTCCATCATGAAGGGCATGCAGTAAGCGTGGAATGTAAGGTTTCCATTTTTTCTGGTGAAGGATACGGATAACACTTGATTGGCTCACTTCCAACTCTGCAGATAAACGGTGAGTTGACTTTTGCGGACTTTGTTCCAGTCTCCTGATGGCTTCTTCAGCCTTAGCTACATTCGTTGCTGTTTTCGGACGACCGGACTTCTTTGCAGTGGCTACCGAGCCTGTTGCTTCAAATTTCTCGACAATCAATTGTACGTTTCTTCCCTGGGGTGGATTAATATCGAATTCCTGTGCCAAATGGCGTGCCGCCATCGTTGGTTGTTCATTACATTTGTAGTAATGTTTCACGGCCGCAATGCGTTGATTCATTGAAAGGTAATTCATAGTTCAATTTGGTGCAAATTCAGTAACTTGCCACACTCTCAGCAATAACCTGCAAAACAAAAATAAATAAACGAAGAAAATTAATAATCTGCAATACAATTATTAACAACATGACATCCCAGAATGAATCTGACAGCCGAAAAAACAGAAATCGGGCGCGGGCGCTACTTTTGATTCACCCAGTATATATATATATATATATATATATATATATATATATATATATATATATATATATATATCTATATATATCTATATATATCTATATATATCTATATATATCTATATATATATATATATATATATATATATATATATATATATATATATATATATATATATATATATATATATATATATATACTGTATATATATATATATACTGTATATATATATATATATATATATATATATATATACTGTATATATATATATATATATACTGTGTATATATATATATATATATACTGTATATATATATATATATATACTGTATATATATATATATATATATATACTGTATATATATATATATATATACTGTATATATATATATATATATACTGTGTATATATATATATATATATACTGTATATATATATATATTGTTACGGACACGGCGAGGATGTTGTTTGCCGAGCGGATGGCCGCCGCGCCCGAACAGTTAACCCGATTCCTGAACGTTGGCCAAAATCGCGCCACAGATATTCAATGGGGAAAAGACTAAAGCGAAGGATGTGAAGAAGAAGAAGAAGAAGACAAAAAGGTTTGAAATGCTACTAAATTTATTCCTACTATTTACACAATCAAAGAAACCAAGGAGAAGGAAGGATAATAAAATAAAATACAGAAGAAATCAGAGACACAGTGAAAATCGCTAGCTTATCTAAACAGGCTTAATTAATACCCAGGGACAAGACACACAGAACAAACTCACGTACACGAATGGGGAAATTGCAGGCAGGAATGACAGGAGGTGGGTGGCTGGAGGGGGAGGAAGGCACGGAGCTGGCTGGAGCTTGATCCCGCACGGGACGTCGGGCTGGACCTCGACGGCCGCCGATGCCACCGATCCTGTCATGTGCGCGGGGTAACGGGTCGGAGCTGCTTGGTGGAGCCAACGCTGCTGGTGGGGGGTCTGGCGTGACGGGTTCTCTCTCCCTCCCTCACAAACTCCAGGACTCTTTCTCTCTTTGCTTCGCTTCACCCCTTCTCTCCTCTCTCTTTCTTAGTCCAACTCTTAGTCCAACAACTTCCTCTCTTGCCTAGTCCAACTCTTTAATCCAACTCTTCCTCTCTTGCTTAGTCCAACAACAACTTGGCTTTCGCGCGCGCTCTTTATAGCGCCTCAGGCGATCAAGCCGCTGGTGTCCAGGACACGCCCATCGGTGAGCTCGCCTCGGCCCTGATTGGTCGGCACGGCCCTCTGGCTCCGCCCTTGATGACGATGGGCGGGCACGCCCAGGAGTCGGCAGCTCCTCCCCCTTCTTCTCCGAGCCGACCTCGTGGCGAATGGAGTCGCGGAGGGAACAGTTGGCAATTGTTGGAAGGGGAATGTGAATGAAAGGGGATCTACTCTTATTTCACTTGGTGCAATGGAGTATTTAAATTAATGGAAGACACAGCCTTACACTAATACACATAATAAGGATATAACTACTGAACAGGGATATATGGTGTCCTTCGTGTATGCTTTGTGGAATTAACTACGGGAACGCCCTTTGATCTTTATACAACAACAATTGCAGGAAGGAGGGTGACATTTTACAACTATTCACTACACAACAATAATAAAAAAACATTCTCATATCCACAACAATATATATATATATTGTTGAGAGAGATATATAAAAGAGATGTATATGTGTATATATATATATATATATATATATATATATATATATATATATATAGATAGATATATATATATATATATAGATAGATATATATATATATATATATATATATATATATATATATATATATATATATATATATATATATATATATATATATATATATATATATATATACATATATAGATAGATAGATAGATAGATATATATAGATATTGTTGCGGTTTTAGAACCCGCACTCTTGTAAATATCCCGTTATTAAAAGGTTAAAGGTTGCACCCCCTAGTTAGGCCACAAGCAACACGTAGGCCACCATAGGACTTCAGTTATCTCATTAGTATGTGTTTTAGATAAGGCCGTGTTTCCAATAGTTGAATTTGCGTTGCGTCAATCAAATAAGAGTAGGCCCCTTTCGTCCATTTTGCAAACCTCTCTCTCTCCAAGCGACGCCATTACATGCCCTCCAGTCTGCCCATGGCCCCTCCCAATGGTCACGCACCTCTGCCAGCAGCATTCGCAGCCTCGCTGAGCTTCCGTCCAGACGCTGATATAAGCCACGCGGTAAGGCCCGAAAAAGGGGGCGGAACGCCAAGAAGAAGGTGTGGCCACGTCATCCAGTCATCAAAGGCGTGGCCGGTAAGCCCTCACCAGCCAACCAGGGCTGAGGTGACATCGCTGACAGGCGTGGCTTTGGGGAGCGCGGAGCTGTCGTTGCTCGAGTTATATAAGCGCGAACGCAAAGCCCTTTCAGAGGACTCTCGCGAAGCGCTCGAGTGGAAGGTTGGCATTCTTAAAGGACTCTCGCGAAGCACTTGAGTGGAAGGTTGGCATTCTTAAAGGACTTATGGGCGAGAGCGCATTTCAAAGGACTTACAACAGGACTCGCGTGCACACGGCGCTGATCAAAGGACTTGGAGGAGAGATACGGCGGCGCTTGTTAAAGAGGACATTGGGGAGAGAGAGGGGGTGTTTGGCATGAGTGTGCATCTATTACATATGCGCAGGACACCAGCTTCCTCCAGTTATATAAGGTCCGGTCGCGTTCAACCATACGCGGAGCAGCCTGCCGGGTTTCGCCGCTGGACCGGAGCCTGGACTGGAGTCGCCTGGACGAGCGGGTGACCATCTACAATCCAGCTACAATCCCTGTGTGCTGCTTCTTCCTCTTCCGATCCTGGATATTTCTTTTGTTTCCTCTTCTCCTTCTTGTAAATAATTAATAAACCCATCTTTGTTCTTCCTATCTTCTGGTTTCCTCTTGTCCGATCGCATCCGTCCTTTCTTCCATTGGGTAAACGTGGCACGACAGGAACCGCTATAATCGGGTCTAGACATTGTTAACGGCCCGAGTCATGGCTCGCTTCGCTCGGCGTATCCACTAATGCTGCGGCTCGGGTGGGAGGTTATCTCCTTGCTTCACGGTTGGTGTTGGTAATTAGGTAACAGGACCAAATTGACCAGCAACCCTACCAAGTACCGACCGGAAGGAACGGGGTAACTTCAGGATCATGTCGGTCAGTAACAGACAAGGGGATTAACCCCCTCTTGGGAAGGGGAAAAGGCCGACGTTTGAGATTCGCAACTATATATATATATATATATATATATATATATATATATATATATATATATATATATATATATATATACACACACACACACACATATACAGTCATGTGAAAAAGTAAGTACACCCCATGTAAAGTTTTGACTTTTTCAACATATTTCAACATACAGCTATTTGATCTTCATTTCAACAATATTGATAGATAAAGGTGATATAATATAACAAATATCATGAAACATTTTCATTTTGTAGTCCATTGTATAATTTAAATAAACATAAATGCAAATTTCACATGTGGAAAAAGTAAGTACACCCTTGGCTCCAATAGGTGGTATTGCCCCCTTTGGCAGAAATAACCTCAAGTAGGCATTTCTTATATCTGTCTACCAGTCTCTGACATCGACTGGGAGAAATTTTTACCCACTCCTCCATGCAGAATTATTTCAGCTGTGTGATGTTTGAGGGGTTTCTTGCATGCACAGCTCGTTTCAAATCCCCCCACAACATCTCGATTGGATTTAGATCCGGGCTTTGACTTGGCCATTCCAGAACCCTCCATTTCTTTCTTTTCAGCCATTCCTTGGTGGATTTACTGGTATGTTTAGGGTCATTGTCATGTTGCAAGGTTCACCTTCGGTTGAGCTTCAACTTTCCGACAGATGGCCTCACATTATCCTCAAGCACCCTCTGGTACAATGAAGAATTCATAGTGGATTCCATGATGGTGAGCTGCCCAGGCCCTGATGCAGCAAAGCTGCCCCAAACCATAATATTTCCACCACCATGCTTTGCAGTTGGTATCAGGTTCTTGTGGTCAAATGCTGTCTTTGGTTTTCGCCAAACATGTCTTCTGGTACTGTGGCCAAATAGCTCTACCTTTGACTCATCTGTCCAGAGCACATTGTACCAGAAGTCCTGGTGTTTGCCTTAGTGTTCATTGGCAAACTTAAGTCTTGTCCTGATGTTCTTTCTGGACAGCAAAGGTTTCCTCCTGCCACACCTCCCATGTAGATCAAATTTGTGCAGCCTCTTTCTAATGGTAGACTCGTGCACTTTGACATAAACAGTGGCAAGAGCTACCTGTAGGTCCCGTGATGACATTCTGGGGTTCTTCGAGACCTCTTTCAGCATCTTGCGGTCTGCTCTCGGGCTGAACTTGCTTGGGCGGCCTGGCCTGAACAAGTTGGCAGTTGTTTGGAATCTTCTCCACTTGTAGATGATCTTCCGGACAGTCGAATGATTGATTTCAAATTGTTTGGAGATCTTTTTAAATCCCTTCCCAGACTCGTAGGCATCTATAACCTTCTTTCTGAAGGCCTCAGAGAGCTCTTTTGATCTAGGCATGGTGACGCAGCACACTTCAACAATAAAGATCAAACCAAACTAAATGTCTGAGGTTTAAATGAGACAGGTTCCTCCAAGATCCTCTCTAACGGTGTTCTAATCATTTGCACCTGAGCTGGTGCACCTGATTCTAATTTTAGGTATTTGAAGTAGTGATAAATGTAGGGGTGTAGTTACTTTTTCCACATGCAAAATTTGCATTTATGTTTATTTAAATTATACAATGGACTATAAAATGTAAATGTTTCATGATATTTGTTATATTATATCACCTTTATCTGTCAATATTGTTGAAATGAAGATCAAATAGCTGTATGTTGAAATATGTTGGAAAAAGTAAAAACTTTACATGGGGTGCACTTACTTTTTCACGTGACTGTATATCCCCATTAAGCCGACCACATACACTGAAACATCCTTATGGTTAAATTAATAAAACAACTGCATTGTGGTGGATTATATCCACGCATGTGCAGTTTCGCTTCACTCAGTGTCTTGGGAGATAAGTTTCCAGCGATCTCATGTTGCCCATCAGAGGGACCCAGTCCATTACATTATCTATCTTTTGGTTTTCATAAAATATGTGCATTGCATCGGGTTAACTAGAACAGCACTCAGTAGAGCGCACCCCTTTGCCAGGCTGAACAGTTTACACTACTCACAATAAGTTAGGGATATTGGTAGGTTCTTCGGTGTGGTTGATTTTGTGTATTAATTATGTTGAAAAAAGTTGTTGGTCCTAATTCTATGGATATTAATGAGTGTGAAAAACACAGCATTCTTGATTTCAATACCCTAACCCGAACCCCTATTCTAATTCAAAAAATAAACTCACTCCCACAATATCCATAACTTATTGTGAGTCGTGCATGCTTTGTATCCCACTGACAGGCCGGATCTGGATTCAGACCTGAACCAAAATCTAATCGGTTTGTCATCCAACTCCTCCACTGAGTTTCGTCATAACTCGTCCATAATCTTTTTTAATACCACCTTTAAAAAAATCATAAAGTTTATATATACACAAAGAATTAAGTTAAGCACCCCCCCCCCCCCCCCCCGTTTTTTTACAACCTCGCACATTACAAGTTTGTTGTCGTCAAAACAGTGTAATATACCCATGATATTGCTATATTTTCTGGAGAAGTGATATTATGGTCACATAGAAACATAACAATCATGCCGTTTTCAATATTTTATTCTGAATAATTTAAGGTGAAATTTTTTGGGAATTTTAGGCATATTTTCACCTCAATTTAAGTATGGAGCTATAGGTCCATCACGGACAGTGTGGATGACGTTTATGTTTTCTAACGTACAGTCATTGTTCTGAGAAGACCTCTAGCGATCTTTGCGTCAACGTGTGTAGGACCCACGTGATCGGATCACTGACTCAACCCTACGTCTCATAGACCCTGTAAGCCGTCGTATCCGTTGCTGTGGCAGGTTGTTCCATTCCCGATGTAATGCACGTTCCAATTCATCCAGATTGGCTATTGGAGGGACCATCTTCGCAATTTGTCGTCCCAACATGTCCCAAACGTGCTCGAGGGGGTTCAGGTCAGGACTGTACGCAGGCCAGGGGATGGTTGTCACAGCACCTTGCTCCAGGAAGGCTCGGACGCGTCTCGCACGGTGAGGCCTGGCGTTGTCATCCATGAAGATGGGTCTGCTGGCGAGGGTGTGGTCATCGAAGTGCGGGATTACGGTGGTATTCAGGATTTCCTCGGCATATCGCTCTCCGTTGAGGTTACCTCGCACAGTTATCAGGTCCAACTTACAGTCATGGGAGAAGCATCCCCAGACCATAATCGAGCCACCACCAAAGGGTACCGTTGGTTGAATGTTTTTAGGTGCATACGCGGTGTTTTTGTGGCGCCACACCCGAACACGCCCATCTGTCACGTACAGCAAGAACCGGCTTTCATCCGACCAATGAACTCGCCTCCAAGACCGGATGTTCCATCCACGTCGCGCTAGGCACCATGCCAAACGCTCCCTCCGATGTCGTTCGAGTAGCCTTGGACGCTTGATCACTCGTCTTGACCTTAAACCGGCCGATTTCAGGCGGTTCCTCACGGTACGGTGACATAGCCTTCTGTTGGGCAGCCAGTTGTCCTTCAGGAAATGGCTCGAGGCGAAGGGATATCGTCGCACCAGTCTCAAAAGCGCTCTATCTTGGCGGACTGTTGTCACGCGAGGTCTTCCAGACCTTGGGCGGTCCTTCACCGCATCCGTTTCCTGGTGTTTCTGCACCAACCGACTGATCACCGAATGGTGGTAACCAAACGTTCGAGCTACAGCTTTTCTGGACATTCCGGACTCGATCATGCCTATTATCCGCCATCGTTCTCCGTCCGACAACCGTCTACGAGCCACCATTACGAGAAAATGACCATGTAACCCCCACACGAGCTCAGGCGTGACTTGCAATAACCCGTGATGATAGTGCATTTACAGAAAATCACGACCACGTGGATGATAACACGTGCTGCACGAGCGATGGGCGTCACAGATGAGTGCACTCATCTGCATTTCATCAATGGATAATTGCTAATGTCATACCAATCATTATTTGATCTCACATACCTTAGAATATATGCCAATGTATACATATACACAAAGAATATATATTAGGGGGTGCTTACCTTAATTCGTTGTGTAGGGGTGCTTAACTTAATTCTTTGTGTATATATATATATATACAGTGGTACCTCGGCTTACGAGTTTAATCCGTTCCGTGACGGAGCTCGTAAGCCAAATCGCTCGTAAGTCAAAGCAAATTTTCCCATTCAAATGCATTGAAATGCTATTAATCCGTTCCAGCCTCAAAAAAAAAACACCAATTTTTTTTGTTAGGTGCTTTTAAATAACAAAAATGTACTTTATAAATAACAAATAATGTATAAACAAGCACGACCTCGTATATACTGTACATAATACAAGAGAATGTAAAGAAATAAACTGGACCTCTATCCATGAAGATATGGAGAAGTTGTTGTTTGTGTGGTTGAAGGAGAAGCAGCTCGCAGGAGATACCGTGACCGAGAGCATCATGTGTTTGAAAAGATTGAAACTCGGATATCGAGCACAGACCACGAGGTGTTTTTTCTTTTTTCTTAATCTCGGTTTCAGTGAACTTTTGCTCTGTGCTCACGTGTACTGTACCTGTACCTGTAATGGTACGTCAGAGGATGGCACCTGTTGTCATCATATTAAGTGCAAGATGTTCTGCATCGTAAGTTGGTACACCGTGGTCTTTCGGCGGTGTTTAAGCCGGCCGTCTTGGCTTCTGTCACCATTGGCATTGAGTCTTTCGATGTAGGTAGGTCGTTGTGTGCCGGTGCCTTGGCCGAATTCCTTCATTGCTGCATTGTTAGCTCACCTGGTTTTTTATACCACATCTTTGGTTATCGGACCAGCGAATGACGTCATCTCCAAAGTATGGCTTATTCTCACTTGTCTTGGACGATCTTCTACTTCTAGCCTTCCACCGTGCATTTGGTGTCCACTGTACTTACTGTACAGTGCCTGGTAAAATTGATGTAATGGGTTTTTGACCATGAACCGTCATGAACCGTCAACGCCATGAACCGCTAACACTCAAAAGCCCATTTATCGCGCCTTATAAAGCAAAACGCAAACCGAAAGCCATGCCTCTCAAGCGAGGCGTGCTTCCGTGGTCACGTGATCCACAGGTGTAGCTCATTATACCCGCACGCGCGACACGCTTTGGCGGTCACGTGACCAGCCACTCTGGAGGCGGGGATCCCCGCCGATGACGTCACCGGCTGGAGCAAGGAGATTCCTCGCTAATGTATTTCGACGATTGCGTGTTTTATATCCAAGCAGAGATGCTTTCACGGCAAGATAACCACGTGACCGGACCGGAACCGACCGTGACCGGAACTAAGGGGACGACCGGAAAATTCAAAAAAATAAATTTTTTGAGCTCGTACATCGGATCTCGGCTCGTATCCCAAAGCAACAAACCGCCCGAGCGACGGCTCGTATCCCGAAAAACTCGTACGTTGGGGCACTCGTAAGCCGAGGTACCACTGTATATATATATATATATATATATATATATATATATATATATATATATATATATTGTTACGGGTCGCGGACAGATGTTATATTGACCGAGCGGTGGTGTATTACCGCGACCTAACAGGATCCCCAATTGGCCCGATTTCACCCGACGTTGACCAGATCGCACCACAGATATTCAATCGGGAAACCTCTAAAGCGACCGAAAGAGAATGAAAAGAGAAGAAGACAGAGTACGGAGGAAGAACAGATGTATTATACACACACAAGCAAAAAGAAAGAGCGACCAAAATTATTTACAGCAATGGATGGAAGAAGCAGTCACACAGTGCATCGTTGGCTTAAACTATTCATTTTACTTAACCCCAAGACAACGAGTAGGACAGACGACGTTCACACTTACACGGGGGATATTGCAGGCAGGTAGGGCTTGAGGTGGATTGCTGGAGAGGGAGGCAGGGTCGGAGGCAGCAGCTCTCAATTCCTCGCGGTTTTTGGCGGGAAAACCCTTCGTCGCGTATCCGCTGCCGATGCTTTAGACGTCACGCGCTGGCTCGGGCACACCTGCTCCTCTCCTTCTGGTGGAGCCGTCTCCCTCCTTTCAGCGCGTCTCTCCTTAGCTGGTTTCCCCTCCGAGTACCTCTCCTCTTTGGCTTAGAGCATTTCGCATCTCACCGCTCCTCTTGGTGTCGCCTCTTCGCTCATCTCCCAGGTCATCTGATCTCTCATCTGGTGAAGCAGTCCCTTCCAGTCCCTTTTATTACCCCGGGCGGAATCAAGCCGCCGGCTGCGAGGGCACGCCTACCGGGTCGCTAACCGCGGTGCTGGTTGGCCAAGTGGGGTTGGCTCACTCCTCCCCTCTATGACGAGGTGGAGACACGCCTTTCTTCTCCGAGCTGAGCACATGGGCAATGGCGGCTTGCGGGATTGAACGCCACTCGCACCCCTTTTTAAAGGAACTTTGGAGAGCGGAGATGTTTGGGGGAATTGAAAGGGCCTACGCTTATTTTGTTTGATACAATGCAAAGTCAATCTAGTGGGAAACACATATTTAGCCTACATGGAATAAGGAAATACACTATTTAAAAAGATATATCATGGC
>NC_136261.1:275809078-275912499 GCF_964187855.1 Myxine glutinosa
AACTTTAAATCGCAGTTGTGATGGCCAATGAGGTATGTACTGTATAATCTTTTATATGCTTGTTTGTGTTGTGAGGTTGCACATATTCTGTAGGAAGAGATAATGGCGTTTAACAATGAGTTGTGCAGAAACGATGAGCTGCAAGTAAAAAAAAAAAATGTCCCTGTCTCTTTCTCTTTCTCTTTCTCTTTTTTCTCTTTCTCTTTCACTCTCACTCTCTCACTCTCTCCCTCTCTCCCTCTCTCCCTCTCTCCCTCTCTCCCTCTCTCCCTCTCTCCCTCTCCCTCTCTCCCTCTCTCTCTCTCTCTCCCTCTCTCTCTCTCTCTCTCTCTCTCTCCCCCCCTGCTGGCGTGTTGTGATTTGGGTCTGGCATCATGGCCACCGTATGCAGCTGCTCTGTATTGTGGCGAGTCGCCAGTGTGTTGTTTTTGTCCCTGCAGCTCCCCCATCCCTTCTCTCTTTTCCTGTTACATCCTATGTGCCTTTGGCGTTTTGTTCTCCGTTTTTCTACTCCTTTGTGTTCGAGAGAGAGAGAAAGATTGAGAGTGGGCCTATTTTGGGTGCGGCCTACCCGTTTTTGATGACGCTTTGTAAGCCTTGTTTATGCTTATAATGCCTTTTCGGTTTTCATTTTGGCTTGATTTATTTAGGTTTGATACCTTCTTGTCCGATTCAGACAAGAAGGGGGTGATTATATCGCCGACATGGCAAAGGCACACTCTCGATATGAGAGTTTCGGGGATTTAACCCGGAAGCAAGCGTTTGTGTGCGTGCCTCCTGGCGGAGTTCCTGTCGAGGACATTATCCTCGCAGTTGGGAATATTATTGGTGATGAAAATATACGTGCTGCATCAAGCATGAATCAGAAAGTGGTTGTTTTTGTTTCAGACGATGAACTCGTCCATGACGTTGTAAGTGCCGGAAATAACCACGGAAAGTGGTCATTTTATGATGGCGTTGCCGATGCTGACTCCCGTGACGAGAGTTGTTATATCAAACGCACCGTCCTTTATTTTTAATGACAACATTATGACCGTGTTATCACGTTGGGGGTAAAATGGTGTCCAGGATCTCCACAATTCCTCTTGGTTGTCGGAATGAACGTGTTAAACACGTCATGAGTTTCCAAAGGCAGGTGTACATGGTCCTACCAGACCGTGGGGACGATACGGGCTTCAATATCTCGTTTAACATCAACTTCGAGGACACTAAATACCAGCTGTATGCATCGTCCGCCACCTTAACGTGTTTTCAGTGCGGAGCGTTCAGACATTTAAAACGGTTTTGTCCGAAACCCTCGTGTGTTCGGTGTGGCAAAAACGGTCACACTGATGCAGTGTGTGAGGAGGAGGTTACCGTTCCTCCACGAATTAACATTCCCATTGGGAAGGAGGTGAACGTGACAACACCGCTTAATGTTTCCAATGAGGAGGAGGGCACCGTTACTCCACAAATTAACATTCCCAATGAGGAGGAGGTTAACGTTACTGCACCACTTAATGTTCCCAATGAGGGTGAAACCAACGGCTCAACCTCCAATGTTATTCCTCCTCGGCAAAGCGTTGTCATGGATACCTCGTCTAAATTGGTGACTAGTAAATGAAGAGCATCTCATGTTAATGGCTCATTGGGTGCTGTTAAAAAGGTTGTGCTCAATGTGCACACCTTCCGTGCAGAAACTCTTCAGGATACTCTGGAAAACTCATTGCAAAACGTTGACCAAATAAATGAAACGGAACACCTGGAGAGGTGTAACGGGATTCAAACGGTGCAACAATGTGCTTCCATTACTCACACTGATGAAGGTGATGAGGTAAATAAAGCTGACCGTGAGTCCGTGAATGATACGTCATCGATACAAGCACACAAAGGTGACCAAACTATGGTCCAACATAATTATGCCCATTTAGCAAATGAGGGTGTAAACGCAAATCCACAGGAGTGTGGAAACAAAGATTTGACTCCATTTGAGGAAAGTCGGAGTCAGTCTGCCGATGTTTCCCGAACCCAACACTCTGGGGACCCCCCCAGAAGTTGGCATGCTTGTTCATAAAACAGGAATGGCTGAGGGTATTGACCCAGACTCCAGTGGGGCAATTTCTGATTTATCAGAATCAGAAGAGGAGTTGGATGTGACTGTTTTATCACAATCGGTGGTAGATCAGCCCCAAGTCCCTCCTCATCTTGTTCTCTCGTTTTTCAATGAAACGTACTGACAACGGAATGTTGTCATTTTTGATCATTTCCCCGACTTGGCTTCCTTTATTCAGGCTGCAAAACTGGTCCTAAAAAAAATCTGAGGAACTAAACCTCACAAAATCAGTTTCATCGACAAAGGAAAGTAACAACAAAGGCAAAGTCTGAGTATTCTCAGCCTCAGCCAAAATTCACTAACAAATCATGAAGACACTCACTCTTGCAACTCTTAATATAAATGCTGGTGGGGCGAGTAACATCCACCAGATCCAAGTAAATAGTTTATTCAAACAGAAACAAGTTGATGTAATATTACTGCAGGAAACTCGTATCATTGAGAAGGTTGAACATGACTGGAGCAGCATTTTTAAAGGTAAATGCTTCTTCAGTAACATGCCGTCTGTATCTGCTGGAGTTGGGTTCTTGTTGACACCAGGGCATGTACCTGACTCTTGCCTCTTTCAGGGGGTGATAAAGGGCCGGTTTGCTTCCCTGGAACTGGTGATTAATAACTTAAAATTTTTATTTTTAATGTATATGCACCAAGTGAAAGTACTGACCGTAAAACTTTCTTTACTGTCGTGGTAAACCAATTAAAATTGTTTGACCTCAATCAGTGCATATGCATGTGGGGTGATTTCAATTGCACGTTTGAGCCCAAATTGGACAGGAACTCACCAGAACCACATCCCGAAACCCATGGTGACCTTTCCCATTTCTTTTCCGTCGTGGGTTTTCTTGATGTATGGCGCTTGATACACCCAAATGACCAACAGTATACATGGTGTCGATGCTCCAATGGTCAAGTGTCCTTATCAAGGCTTGACCGATGGTACCATCACCCCACGTTTTAGGAATATGATAGCCTTCTCGAATATTGTCCCATCTATCTTATCTGACCACCACATGGTCACTATGGATCTATCCTTTCCTCAATTCAAACATTCTAGTGCGTATTGGAAATTTAATAGTTGTCTTTTGGATGATGCCTTTTTTGAGGAAGCCTTTCACAATCTATGGATAGCAGTAGTTGAAAAAAAAACAACCTTTTTGCTTCCATTAACCTATGGTGGGACAATATAAAAAAACCCATATAACAGTTGAATTTTTTTGTTGTTGTTGTTGTTGTCAATGTTTTGTCAACAGTTTAATTCATATGGCACCCATGAAAGTCGAGTCACATTGGCTCGGTTAGAAACTGAAATTCTAAAGTTGGAGAACAAACTGGCGAAACAAGAGAATGAGGCAAACTATAAGTTACTCCTTGAAAGAAAGACCCAACTTGGGGAACTATTGCAGGAGAAAGCTGCAGGATTATTAGTTGGATTAAGAATAAAAAATATTAAAGTATCAGATAGCCCGAGCAAATCCTTTTTTCACCTCAAATCCGAAACGAAGCCAGCTCGGCTTATCTTATCAGTTATGGCCCCCAGTGAAAATGTAATTGCAAATTCTGATGGGGTAAAAAAATACTATTAGAAAGCACTATTCAGAACTTATTGCAAAAAAAGATGTTTATGAGGATAAGAGGAAACTCTTTAATGCCCATCTCCCATCCCTGACCGAGACTCAACGTCTGGAGCTGGATGTGCTGTTAACCCTTCCTGAATTAGAATGTGCTCTCTTGAAATGGAATCTGGAAAAGCTCCAGGAATTGATGGCCTACCAGCCGAGTTTTACTTAGAATTTTGGGACCTTTTGGGTCTGGAACTTTTGAATGTAATCCAAGAATCCCTGCGATGCGAACTGGTGCAATGCCATTAAGTCTAAGGGGAGCAGTGGTGAGTCTCCTCCCAAAATCAGGAGATCTCCGGCGGATGGAGAATAGGAGTCCAGTTTCAGTATTATGCACTGACTACAAACTGTTTTCAAAAGCGATGGCAAATCATTTGAAGAAAGTCATTGGTGATCTGGTCCTACCCAATCAGACTTTCTGCATCCCCAGTCGATCCATTTATGACAACATTTTTTTACTTCGGGATTCAATGGACACTTACCACGATCAAAACGAGTTTGGAATAATTTTTCTAGACCTTGAAAAAGCCTTTGACAGTATTGATCATGTTTTTTTGTGTTGTGTTCTGGAAGCATGTGGCTTTGGGGTAATTTTGGAGCCTTCATATTTCTATTGTACACTGACATCTCTAGTATAATTAAGGTAAACAATGAACTCGTTTCCCCCATACAGGTTCAGAGAGGGGTACGGCAGGGTTGCCCAGTCTCAGGATTGCTTTTTGCGTTAGCAATGGAACCATTACTTTGTACACTCAGGGAGAATATCTCTGGCCTGACTTGCTTCCAAAGGAATCTACCATTGACTATATCAGCCTATGCAGATGATTTTTCTGTCATAATCAGAAACAACCAAGATATTGATGCTCGTGTTAAATCCTTGAGAACCTTTTTCCAGGCTTCTTCCCTGAACGTTAATTGGATGAAAACCAAAGCTATTTGGGTCTCTTACCTTAATAGTTGCTTCCCTGTCTCGACGCATCTTCGTCCTCTTCCAGAAAACTTAGAATGGAAGGCATGGTATCGACTGCGTTGGTGTGTCCCTGGGTTCCACACAATTTATGAAAAAGAATTGGGAAGGCTTGATTGGAGAAAGGGAGAGGAGACAACCTGTGGAAAAGAGCCCTACCACACCTTTCATTTAAGGGCCGTGTCTTAGTTGCCTAACTTGGTGGCTACAACTTTATGGCATCGATTTATTTGCCTACAACTGCCGGAAGTGCTGCTGAGAATGATCCAGGCCAAACTTGTGGACTTTTTTGGGGGGAGGCCATCATCGGCTGCGGCCAAACGTAATATGCCATACTTCATCTGAAGGAGGTCAAGGCCTTGTTCACGTGAAATCCCGCCTCATGGCCTTTCGCTTGTGCTCCATTCAGCGCCTTCTATATGTCAAGCACCTGCCAAACCACCCATTGGTAAGTCATATTTTGCAACAGGCAGGCAGACTCAGCTATGGTCAGAAAGTATTCCTAACTCCCCTCAAGTATGTGGATACATCAACACACCCCATATTTTACCAGAGCCTTCTCAATGCCTGGAAAGGTCTTTCCGTGAGTAACAAAATGGACACATACTCCCCAGGGATGTTCGAAGTTGAACCTCTGTTTTTCAATTCTCTCTTCCCTGATGTATTCAGGAGCCGTGATCTGTGCCAACGCTTCATTGATGCAGGCATAAACAAAGTATGGCACCTATGGCCAAACTCCGGTGTAGGGTGGAAGACTGTGGAGGAAATTTCAAATACAACAGGAATTCGGTCCAAGAGGACAATGGCTTAATAATGAGAAAAGTACAAAAAGGTCATCAGCTACGGTTATTATGGAATCAGAATACACATGGACATCCCGATGGGTCATATTTCCCGAAACTGATTTTTAACTGCTCTCCAAGACAACTTCCACCTGTTAGCACAGGGACAAATGAATTACAAGCTGCAAGCAGCAAGAGCCTGTATAGGTGTTGCGTGTCCCTAATTCTCGGTGTTTCTCCATTAAACAGAGTAACACGCTGGAAGAGACTACTCCCTGCCCGGCCGTAAATTGTAAGCAAATTACCAAAAGAACAGGAGATCTCCAGTGGCGCAATGCCCACTTGATCATCCCATGCAACACACATGTGAGGAACTTTGCCCCAATATCTGCATGCTGCCCCTTTTGCTCTGTAAATGAGGATGTATTTCATTTTATTGGCTGTGAAAGACTTTTTCCATTATTTAACTGGTTAAACTTTGTGACACAAAATGAATTTCAGATTTACTTTTCGATCCTTTATTTTTGGGTTCAAAAAGGAACCTCAACATGACAAAAAGTATAAACTTTTGTGTTTTTTTTGTAGCTGCAGCAAAACTTGCTACATACTTGTCCAGAAAGGAGAAGCGTAACGGTAAACCTCTTCACCAATGCAACGTCATGACGTTTTTCAGTGTGCTTGTTTCTGCAAGGTGAAAACTTGAATAAATTTTTTCCAAGACCATGGCTGGACTTGATGTGTTTGTGGAAAAATGGTGTTTGAAAAATGTCTGTGAAGTTCGCAAAAATAAGTTGGTATGATATTTTTCTTAAATAATCAGGTCTTTCTATATTTTCGTAGTATTGCTTTATTTTATGGTTTTGTAAAAATGAACTGATTAATTTTTCTACTCGTTGTTTCCTTGCTTTCATATTCTCTCCTGTTTTGTTTGGAATTTTGATTTGTAAATTGTACATACACACACTTTTATAATTTTGTAATAAAAGGATCTCAAAAGTCTCTCTCTCTCTCTCTATCTCTATCTCTATCTCTATATCTCTCCACTGTCATTTTAAGCTTGGTGCACCAGAAGTAAATTGTGTGGCCGCCTTTGCTTTTTGCACGTGCTGTCGAATAACAAAAACAATGTTGGCATCACCAGCCAAATAAAATAGCATGCCTAAGAACAATAAAATTGTTGTTCTTGTTGTGACGTCATGGTTTCCGACTCACTTCTTACCCTTTTCTACAGATCACAACAAATGTCCAAACCAAGTGCTGATGTTAATCCTTTGAGTACGGATGACGTCCAGTGCCGCAACCCGCGAAAAAGTTTTGTGTACGGATGACGTTACTACACGTCATCGACTATACCTATAAATAGATCGTCAGTACGTGGTTGCCTTCCCGTAATGCCAAATTAATCCTGTACCGGGGGTATTTTTATCAAAAAAAAATCCCGTACTCAAAGGGTTAATAAAATAAAATAACATTGATTGGAAATTTTGACTAAATCCTTTACCACTAAAACCAGCTTTACCAGCTCACTGGTAATTGCCTGTGTCGCAAGAGGCGACTAACAGGGTTGGTGGCAGGAAGGGCATCCGGCCATAAAACATTGCTTCAAAAAAGGGGACCAAAGTGCCCAAAAAGGCCAACCCCCACTCTGCGGGGAAAAATGGCCTCGAAAGGCAGTTCCTTAACCACTAAAAGTTTATTGAAATAATATTGCCAATCCCTTCAAAATCTTATAGAAGTGTTGTGCAAGAGACTGTGTCAAATTAATCCTATGATATCTGTCACGACTTTGGGAGCAGTGGCAGTGTAATGAATCACTTTCTTCGTGTTTCTTTCACGGCACAAGGGACTGAAATGTACCCCAATGAAAACGGCTTTTGAGTAGAAAGGAAAGGGGTGAGTGTGGAGCTTCTTTCTAAGGGTTAGAACAGATTCCAAATGAGTCCATTTGGGTGCCAGTATTTAAAGACCATGGCCAGCCAGGTCTCTTCGGAAGACGTATAGTCTAGTAGGAAGACTAGGTCCCCCTGCACTCCCCGGAGATATACTTCTAATCAGTGTTTCTAGATTGGAAAAAATGTGTAGAAAATGACTAGCTATGGCCCCAAGCTGAAAAAATGTCCCACATACCATTTTTATGCAAATTACTGCTGCAAATTTTATGCAAAATTATGCAAATTTTATGCAAATTTTTGATGAGGAGTAGAGTTGAGGGGTCTTTGAGGGCTTCATCGAGGTGCTCTCGGTTGCAAGACTGGGTCATTCTGAGAAGCACAGCAGGGTCAGAGATCATGATGTTCTCCTCCTCAGTGAATCTCTCCATCAACAGCCTCTCCATTGCCTCACACACTGTTTTGAGGCAAAAGAGGGACTTTGCGTAGGCCTTTCCACTGAGAACACCTTTGAGAGATCCACTTGTTACTAGTTGTGCCTCAAAGAGAATCTCTGCATATCCAGAACCACGCATCTTGTGTCCAGTGAGCATCCCGATGTAGTTCATGGATGTGTGGAAGGGTCCAATCGTTACTACATGACTAGCAAATTCATTTGGCCAGCGCCAGATGATGGGAAGGGCTTTCATGCAGACACCCAGATCAAATGTATTCAGGACCCATCTCTGACCCACCTCAGCAGTTGCTGCCTCGGAACGCTTCAGTAGCTCACGAACAACTGCGTTGTCTGTGATCGGTTGGTGGATAGGCGTGCAGTAGTCGACTGTTGATTTGCTGGGTGGGGGAGAACCAGTTGCAGAGGTGAAACCCCCTAGCCCAGGCACAGGCTGCAGGCCATTGCCATGCCATGCAGGCACCAGGCACAGACCGATCACAGACAATGCAGTTGTTCGTGAGCTACTGAAGCGTTCCGAGGCAGCAACTGCTGAGGTGGGTCAGAGATGGGTCCTGAATACATTTGATCTGGGTGTCTGCATGAAAGCCCTTCCCATCATCTGGCGCTGGCCAAATGAATTTGCTAGTCATGTAGTAACGATTGGACCCTTCCACACATCCATGAACTACATCGGGATGCTCACTGGACACAAGATGCGTGGTTCTGGATATGCAGAGATTCTCTTTGAGGCACAACTAGTAACAAGTGGATCTCTCAAAGGTGTTCTCAGTGGAAAGGCCTACGCAAAGTCCCTCTTTTGCCTCAAAACAGTGTGTGAGGCAATGGAGAGGCTGTTGATGGAGAGATTCACTGAGGAGGAGAACATCATGATCTCTGACCCTGCTGTGCTTCTCAGAATGACCCAGTCTTGCAACCGAGAGCACCTCGATGAAGCCCTCAAAGACCCCTCAACTCTACTCCTCATCAAAAATTTGCATAAAATTTGCATAATTTTGCATAAAATTTGCAGCAGTAATTTGCATAAAAATGGTATGTGGGACATTTTTTCAGCTTGGGGCCATAGCTAGTCATTTTCTACACATTTGTTCCAATCTAGAAACACTGATTAGAAGTATATCTCCGGGGGGTGCAGGGGGACCTAGTCTTCCTATTAGACTAGTAGGCCAAATTGTGCGGCCAACAGCAGGAGTTCCCTTGTATACATCTAATAGCATGTGTTGTGCCCAGGGCTCGACGGTGCCTCTCCATAGTAAATTTGTTCATTGTCAGAGATTATCACAAGTTGCTTTGCGGGACAAAAGCTGATATCATTGGCAATCAAGAATGAAGTTCTAGATAGTATGTCCACATCCAGTTTGGTGACCACAAGCGCATTCAAAGTTAAAGTACCAGTAACCTCGATAACAACTCAAGTTTCACCCACGATGTTAGGTGTGGCAAAGTTAAAGTACCAGTAACCTCGATAACAACAGTCAAGTTTCACTCACGATGTTATGTGTGGCACACCGGACACCGTCAGCCTGAATTTCCTGTTGAGTACTTTTCACAATCTTTGAGTCCACACTTCTGGCCACTGACAAGCGTATCATGTTCATTCCTGAAACACTGTCCAAAGTAAGATGAAGGGGATGCTCATTACCCTGCACTCGAGAAGCGAAAAGCAGGGTTGGGCATTCAGTTGTGCACCTGTGGCGCATGTGTGGTGTGCTTCTGCATTTTTTACATTAATTTTCTCGGCAAACGTTGGTCCAATTAACACGAAATTTTACCATCGGAGCTCCTCTGCCTGTAGAATTTTTGTATTCATTATTATGACATCATAAGTCACGTGGGCCGGAAGCCATTTTGGAAAAACGTTGCACCTCTATATCTCCGAAACCACTCAATGGAAAGAATTGAAACATTGTCATTGAATTGAAACATTGTCAAGTACTCCCCATGGGGAATAAGATATTGTTACGGCCCGGGGTTCGGGTTTACTATGAAGGTTTAACCTCCGTTCCCTCCCGAACTTACCGGACCTGTGGCTGCCGCGCATGAATAACTTCGTGCTTAGCAGGTTGTGAATCAACAACTACGAACGCTGATCAGTCCGTCGCGCGATAGCTTACCTATACCACGTGACGGTCCCAATCGGGGAACGCACCGTACCCTCGGGTGGTACACCAATTTAGATGGACGAGCGAAAACCCGAGGGAACCACCAGAGTTAATGGTAATGTCGTTACGGCCGATGATAACCTGGGCGCGGGCAATGGTGGATCAATGAAGGAAAAGACCTTCACGGACAGAGAGAAAGGAAACGTTTAACAATTTGATTTATTACAGATATTTACAATGTAATTATTCAATAGGAAAGAAAAACAGACGAGAAGCAGGAACATAGCTTATTCTATGCCTCATTATGATTACAACAAAAAAACACCACATGGGCCCAGCACACTTTCATAGGGGAGGGGAGGGGAACGAGCGTAGGAAACCTGATAGCACAAAGGCTGCGATGCTCCGGATGCCTCTCCTCGCGACGCTCTCCCCCCCCCCCCCCCCCCCCATCCCATTGTCGCCACTGAGTAGTACGAACAGGTAACGATTATCCCAACACATACGCAGAGTGAGATCGATTGTCAGCATGGCAGAGTGACCCAGGCCAAGAGAGGAGCACACGTGCTTGGTCAGCAATCCAGGCCCCAAGAGTGGAGAACACATGCTCAGTAAAACCCAGCAGAGTGAGACAGGCCCAGAGTCGACAAAGAGACAGGCCCAGAGTGGAATAATGCGGGTGTGGAGGCCTGCGAGAGGGAGACCAGCCAAGAACAAAATATCCACTTCCTCAGCGAGAGAGAGCGACCAGAGAGCAAAGTGTTCACGTGCTGATTCGGCCGAGAGCGGCCAGAGAGCAAAGTGTCCACGTGCTGAGTGGGCAGAAAGAGACCGGCCAGAGAGCAAATCAATGTCCTAAATCTCTCTTTGTTCACCCTCATCGAGGGGGGGGGGGGGGGAGGGGAGGGGGAATATTGGAGGTGTCCTGGCTCCCGATTGGTGGAGCCCGTTACTCCATCCCACAAGCTCCCCCAAAATGATTCAGGACCTGATTGGTGGGTTTCTGAACCTGGACACCATGGTGTGCATTGCCTGGTAAATTATCCCTTATGAGAGGAGGACCTGTCTTTCCCTTTCCCCGACGCATAAAGACATAATAACCCAAATAAGGGAAGGATTAAGATCATGGTCTGCTATGAAATAACTACTCCAAGGGACCTGTATGGTGGTTTCCATTACTTTTTAGTGGTTTTCCAAAACTGCAACAATATGTTAATGATGATAATGTTGCAGATATGGGATTTGGCCTCCATCCCTATCCGCTTGTAAATATTCCCCTATTTCCCCAATACTCCCCAACTATCCCCAATCCCCCATTCCCTAGTCCCATTGTCTGTAAACAACACTCTGTAGCCCCGACCTTCCCCTTTTTCCCCCATTAAATGTCGTGCCCAGGTTCACCGCATCTCACGTAGACAACTATAGGACATCTTGCGAGTTATTCTTAGTCTATGTCAGTTAAGGACTCGTTTCCATTAATTCTGACTCTTCGTTGCACCAGAATGTGATTGTATGGCACCAGTAGTGAGTTTAGGACCTCCCAATACCTCCCCACAACCTCATCTCCGCATCCTCCCATCATTTCATGGAACAACAACAACTACAACCACAGCGGGGGCGGCGCGGCCGCGGTGCGGGGAGTGGGCGTCCTCACTCCGGCTCGGTTAGCCGCCATTGCCCATGTGCTCCAGGTTACCTCCAGGTTACGGGGTTACCACGAAGGGGCTGGCTGTCAGCTCCTCGTCAAGGGCGGAGCCCGGTAACCCCCCCGCACCCAATAAGAAGCGGCGGGCCGATTCCATCTGGGGCGGAGCTAACGAGCCGAGGGCGTGTCACTCCCCGCTGGATATACGCAGCCACTTACCGGACGTGACGTGAGATGCGCCCCCAGCTTGAAGAAGAGCAAGTCACTACCTCCGAGCGCTGAGAGACCTCCTGCATCTTTTGGGCCGCGCTATCCTGTCCCTGAGCACAAGGTGCACCTTGTGCTGGCCATCGATTCTGCCTTTCCTTGCCATCAATCCCCGTGTGAGTCAGCCTTTTGTCCCGTTTATCTGTCGTCTGTTGGGGTTAATATAAGAGTGTGTCTAAGTGCCTATCTTACTATGCTGTACCTCTCGTCCCTGTAGTCTAACCTTCCGCCATAATATAACCTCCTCCGGGGGTCTTGAGAACCGTATCCCTGGTGTCGTGTCATTTTAATCCAGCCGTTGTGTCCTTTTCCTTCATTGATCTAGCGTAGCGCGACTAGTCAACGTTCGAGCATAATCGGGTAAACTGTGCAGACGTGGTCATACCAAACCGCTCGGTAAACTAACATCCACCACCGCGTCTGTAACAATTGGTGTCGAGGAGTGGAATTCGGACCCGGGACTAAATTTGTTAGGCCCAAACTTTGAGGAGGTAGAATCGACCCGGAGCGCGTTTCCCGCGCTCGACGAAATTATAACGGCGAAATTTGATTTTGTTATACGGAAATAAAAACCCGAATTTTGAAAGTCGCGCTATGGCAGACCAAGTCGGCTGGGGTCCGGTAGTGGAGAGTGAGGCAGGGTCGGTCCAGGACCAAATTGAGGGACGCGAGGAGAGCGAAGCAGCGAGGGTAGCAGACGCACAAAATAGCGTCGTTGTGCCCGACATTGCAGGAGCGCAAAATGGCGCCTCGCTGGTCACCGCGCCCGCGACCGTGGCAGCGCCCCTGGTGGATTTGAACCTTTTTTTTCTACAAATGAAGGCCCTTATGGACAAGAATAGCGAAGAAATGGGAAACCAAATGGGGGTAATGGGGAACCGGATGGATGCTCAGAGTGAGCGATTGGAGGGCCAATTGGGGGTAATGGGAAACCAAATGGGGGTAATGAGGGACGAAGCGAGGGGTACCAGTGAGGCGTTAGACAATAATTTTAAGGGATTAGACAAGAAATTTGGGAAGTTAGACAATAATTTTGAGGAGTTAGACAAGAAATTTGGGAAGTTAGACAATAATTTTGAGGAGTTAGACAAGAAATTTGGGAAGTTAGACAATAATTTTGAGGGGTTAGACAACGGGATAAAAGAGGTGAGGAATGGGTTAATAGGGTTAGAAAACAGTATGGAAGGCAAATTGAGGGACATGAGGGACCAAGCGGAAAGGGAAGTTAAACAAATGGAGCAGCAGATAGAGGGGGTCAGAATGGGGGTAGAAACCAAACTGGATGCTCACAGGGAGGAAATGGAGCAGATGAGGGTGGCATCTGGGCAGGAGATGCAAGTGATGGGAGAGGAGATCAGAAGAGGAGTGAGTGAGGAGGTCGGAGGAGTGCGCGAGGAGGTGAGGCACTGTAAGGAGCACATGGAGAAGGAGGTGAGAAAGGGGACTATAAAATTGCAAGGGGGCATAGAGGACCTGACGCAGGAGGTGGAGCAGCTGACGGTGGGACAGACGGAGTTAGTGGAGCAGGTTCAAAGGAACACTGCGGTATTAGGAGGTTTAAAAGCGACACAGAAAGAACTAAAAGATGACTTGGTAGCGACGAAGAGGGAATGTCAGATGGTACGTGAGGGACTGACAACGAGGCTGGACGAGGTGATAGAGGTAATGGAGACGAAGGACCGGCAGGTGAGGACGCACATGGAAACGGTCAAGGTAGCCTTGGAGGACGAGCTTGAGGAGACGTACCGGGGAATAAAGGAGGTGAAGCAGAAATTAGAAGAAGTGGAAGAAGGGGTGAGCGAAATTAAGAAGCGACGGAGAGAGGATAAGAAAGAGATAAAAGAGGAGGTAAAAGAATTGGTCCAAAGTCTGTGTTTGGATCGTGATGATGTGCTCATTAACCGGATGAGGGATTCGCAGGTAATGGAGGAGAAGCGAAGAGAAAGAGGACCCGGTGTAAGTGGTGACCAATATGGTCGGGCGTATGATGCGCCAGGTGATTTAATAAGCTTGGGGGTCGAGATGGACCCGGGTGTTCGTGAGAGGCCGTTGGTGAAGTGTGCGCAGGAGTGTGCGCGAGAAAGGTGTGTGACGGACGGGTGCATGGGGAAAGAGTGCGCTGTCAAAGGCAAGGAAGAATGCACACCTGTGGTGAGTGTTACAGAGGGTGTAACGGGAGAGTGTGCGCGAGAAAGGTGTGTGACGGACAGGTGCAGGAGGAAAGAGTGCGCTGTCAAGAGTAAGGGTGAGTGCGCTGTCAAGAATGGAGGTGAGAGTAGTGAGAGTGACAAGGAGAGTGAGTTGGTTGTGACAGGTGAGCAAGGATGTACACCTGGGATGGAAGGATGCACACCTGGAATGGTAGAGCGTGAGTGGGAATGCACGCTGGAGTTGGTGGTGAGGCACGTGGTTGGGTGTGCGAATGAGAGCACACCTGTGATTGTCACAGAGGAGGGGGCGCGAAGAGGTGTGTTGGTGAGGTATGCGACCAACGAATGTGTGCCAAAGTGTTCGGTGGTCAGGTGTGTGACCAAGGCTGTGAGTGGAATGGGTGTACCGAGGTGTGTAAGGAAAGGTACGAGGAGCATGGAAACGGCTGGATGTGTGAGCAAGGAACGGGCTGCGGGGTGTAAGCGTCCAGGTGAAGCATCGACGTTAGATGGGGTAGAGTTTAGAACGACTTATAGCCGAATCGGGCCCTCGGTGCGTGCTGGGCCTCGCTTTGAACGGCCGCGTCCGTGCTCCACTAGGCGGAGCGGGCAGCCCAATAGAAAGGGTCGTCATGGCGACCACTTTTTGTTGAGGCAGTCCGGCAGGTCGAGATCGGGACATTGGATGGCTCCACGCCGAGATGGTGCGTGGGATCTCGGCCCGGGTAAGCCCCCGTCCCTGCACCGAATGCGGGACGTATCCAGCCGCTGGCACCAAACAACCCGCATTCATGGCTTGGCTTTACGAAGCCGGGCTTTGGACAGGAATTGGCGCATCGAGAGGCATTAGTGAGTAGACTGGGTGATGAGGTTAGTGTTTTGGACCCAAAATTAGAGAAAAACAAAATTTGATGATTGGCAAGGGATTGGCAGTAGTGATTGGCAGATGATGGGCAGTGATTGGCAAATTTTTGATTTGTTGAAATTTGATGTGCAAAATTGGTAGTGAGCGATGGGTCCGGTGGGTCAGGGTGGCATCCCTGCCACCCTTCCCAAGTGGGGCAAATGCGCAATAGATTATGGGGTGTATGGCAGTGAAAACTAGCCCGGGTGGGTTAGGATATTGATAGGGCCCTAGAAGATGACATTAGGTGACGTTAAGGTTAGTTAGTGACTGATACCTGTAGTGGGGACGCAGGTAGATTAGAGTGGATGATAATGACGAGGGAGCGCAATAGTTTAAAGGGACGACTGGGAAGCGCAAGTTTCAGAGGGGAGTAGTTAGATGAGATGATGCTGTGTGAGAGCTGGACAGGTGTGTGGAGCAGTGTATGAGTAGTGAGTGTTGTGGATCAGCGCGAATGCGCTTGGGGAGAGAAGGGTGCAGGTGGCACCAGGTGTGAGAGCACAGGTGTGCAAGTGCAGGTGTGTGGAATATATGGAGTATTGGAATGAGTGGTGTGGAGAGAGTTGGAGTAAGTGGTACGGAGTGGTGTGCATGGTGCGAAGGTGTGGATGGGGGAAGAGTGGACCCCTTTCACGAGTACCCGGGGCGGGTAGTGTATGTGTTAGGTAGAGGGTATAGGTAAATTGTGGTTGGATATTGGCATTTGTGGTGCGGTTGCAGAATGGTATTGTGGATGGGTGCATTAGTGTTGTGGAAATGGCTGGGCGTGTAGCCTGTTAGTGTGTGTAGTTGGTTGGGCACTCCACCACTGTGAGGATGTCGGCCAGGTGAGGCCGCAAGTGGGCTCTGGGAGCCGTTAGTGTCAGTGGGGCCCGAGGATCCGGAGGACGGACCCGGGTAGCCCAGTGCCAGAGAGGGCACCGAGTGGGGAGAGCGCCAGAGGGCCTTCCCCAGGTAGTTAGGTTAGGGTAAGGAGCAGGTAAGCTCGGAGGCAACTGCAGTGGTGGAGGTGTGCAGGTGGGTAGACCTGCTGGGAGAGCTACACGTCGCGGCCCAGAAATTGTGCGAGGGCACCGGGAGATGAATCGGGGGAGTGAGACCCCAAATTGAAAAGCACCACAGTTTGGTCAATGGGAATTGGTTTTTAGAACCCATAGTGTAAGTGGGCCAATGGTTTGGCAGGAGAAAGACCCCGGGTAGTGTAAAGTGTGTTAATGTCATTTAGAGGATAGTTAGGATTGAAGTCTCCTCGCACCATCTACATGCACTCACCTGAGATGACGTACCTCCACACCATGCCATGTTTTGTTATTTTATTGTGCAGATGTTTGGAATGTGAGACGCATCATGACGTGGGTGTGACATTGTGTTTTGTTGTTCCATCTCTTCCTCCTTATGAGGATTGATGATGAATTTGGTGATGGCAAATTTTGGATAGAGGGATTGTGGAGACGAATTTGGTATAGGGGAAATATGGGGAAGACGTGACAGTCGTGACGAATTTGTAAATGTGTAGATTTTTGTACATATGGGGTAAGGGCAAGGGTAGGGTAGGTGACAGGGGGGTGACGTACGGTAGGGACGAGCTTCCTCACTTCGCCCTCCGTACGCATTTCGCCTTGCATTGCCTTATTGATGTGTACCCTTGTGACCTTACCCCTCGCTCATTGTCTTTCCCCTTTTGTCTCCCACATGACCTGTGCGCCATTGGGTGCCGAGGGGAGCGTGCGTGAGTCGGCCATTGTGCGCCCGGCACTCTCAGAACCAGCTGTCTGCATCGATGCACCACATTATGGACCACATGCCTGTGGCCGAGCACCACTGATGGACCCCATGGGTTGGGGCATGGCCCCTCTGCTGGAACCGGCCATGAGGGCCCGAAATCTTGCTGGCGGACCTTGGCCACAGGGCACCGATGCCCCACAGGTGAACCACACGTAGTCGGCCCTGTGGGCCATAAATAAAGAAAATAAAAAGGACACATGGGGCACACTTTATTGCAAATAGGCCGCCAGTAAGAAAATGAAAGAAAGACAACAACTGGAAGACAATAATAATAACCAGCAGAGGGAGCCGAAGAGCAAGAGACACCTGCAGGGTTAGGGGTTGTTGTTTTTATTTTCATGAACAATGGTGGCTGCACCGATTGGTGCTTGAGGGTGCTTTGGTGCGTTTTTGGGTGCTTTAATGGTGCATTGATGCAGAGCAGACTGTCTCCCCCCCAGAAAGAACAATCACAGGTCCTGGGTTAGTCTTGTAAATAAAGTAGCGTAAATTGTAAATAATGCTCCCTACCGGCTGTATGTTTAGTTTGGGGATTCTTTCCGCGATTCGGTTATCCTGTGGGTGTGTTTCTGTGAGGAGAAGGGTGCAACGTCGCAGGGGGACATATTTACTCATTTGTGAACATCTGTAAAACTGTCGCACTCAGGGTAGAGTTAATAGTAGAGGGAACTACATCTGAGTGCCACACTAAAGTAGGTAAAAATTTATCGGGTCGGGACGCCCCGAGGTAGAGAAGGGTGCAATGTTGCGGATATGGGATTTGGCCTCCATCCCTATCCGCTTGTAAATATTCCCCTATTTCCCCAATACTCCCCAACTATCCCCAATCCCCCATTCCCTAGTCCCATTGTCTGTAAACAACACTCTGTAGCCCCGACCTTCCCCTTTTTCCCCCATTAAATGTCGTGCCCAGGTTCACCGCATCTCACGTAGACAACTATAGGACATCTTGCTAGTTATTCTTAGTCTACGTCAGTTAAGGACTCGTTTCCATTAATTCTGACTCTTCGTTGCACTAGAATGTGATTGTATGGCACCAGTAGTGAGTTTAGGACCTCCCAATACCTCCCCACAACCTCATCTCCGCATCCTCCCATCATCTCATGGAACAACAACAACTACAACCACAGCGGGGGCGGCGCGGCCGCGGTGCGGGGAGTGGGCGTCCTCACTCCGGCTCGGTTAGCCGCCATTGCCCATGTGCTCCAGGTTACCTCCAGGTTACGGGGTTACCACGAAGGGGCTGGCTGTCAGCTCCTCGTCAAGGGCGGAGCCCGGTAACCCCCCCGCACCCAATAAGAAGCGGCGGGCCGATTCCATCTGGGGCGGAGCTAACGAGCCGAGGGCGTGTCACTCCCCGCTGGATATACGCAGCCACTTACCGGACGTGACGTGAGATGCGCCCCCAGCTTGAAGAAGAGCAAGTCACTACCTCTGAGCGCTGAGAGACCTCCTGCATCTTTTGGGCCGCGCTATCCTGTCCCTGAGCACAAGGTGCACCTTGTGCTGGCCATCGATTCTGCCTTTCCTTGCCATCAATCCCCGTGTGAGTCAGCCTTTTGTCCCGTTTATCTGTCGTCTGTTGGGGTTAATATAAGAGTGTGTCTAAGTGCCTATCTTACTATGCTGTACCTCTCGTCCCTGTAGTCTAACCTTCCGCCATAATATAACCTCCTCCGGGGGTCTTGAGAACCGTATCCCTGGTGTCGTGTCATTTTAATCCAGCCGTTGTGTCCTTTTCCTTCATTGATCTAGCGTAGCGCGACTAGTCAACGTTCGAGCATAATCGGGTAAACTGTGCAGACGTGGTCATACCAAACCGCTCGGTAAACTAACATCCACCACCGCGTCTGTAACAATATCATCGGTGCCTTCATCATGACGTCATTAGTCAACAAGTACAATGCTTGATCCGAACTGTTAGTCCGATGGACACAAAATTTTGACCATATGAGCGCCTTCTCCTGGGTAAGTTTTTAATGATTATGATGTCATAGGTCACGTGGTACAGGCACCATCTTGGAAAAACAAAAACGTTGCACCTCTATCTCCAAAACCACTCCATGGAAAAAATTGAAGCGTGGCTCATTGTAAAGAACTCCGTATGGGGAATAAGTGTTGTTAATGATTGATGACTTCATTCGTGCCTTAATTATGACGTCCTAATTCGACAGGGACAATGCTTAGTCTGATCAGTTTGAAATTTATTGAGCGTGATATACGCAACAATTATATTAGAGAATATATAATTTTGATGTCATCGTTCACGTGGTCTTACAGCCATATTAGATCAAAGAAAAAAACCCTTCAAAAACAGAAGAGTTGGCTCGCACCAAGTTGATTGCGCAGGGTATAAGTATTCCATGAATACCAATCTAGTTAAACTATCGGTCTTGTTTTTATTTGTGTAAGCATAATACTGTAGTTGGTTATTGTAATTGATAATCAAATGCTGCTGACTATAGCAGTTAGTTGAATGTACGGAATTTCTTTGAGTCACTTCATTTTTGGTTTTGGGCAGGTAGTCGGTAAGAGGAGGGGCAGAACAGTCATTGTGGTTCTTCGTTCACTTTTAAAGTTCTCGATTTGGTTAACAGGGGTGTGTAGTCTCCATTGAGTTGTACGGTTCTGCCTGGAGAAATAATTGCCTTCAGAAGAAACCTGTCTCCTTGTCCTGTTTATTTTATAAAATAAAGGAATCTATCGAAGGCACCTGAAAATGCAAAACCCGTCCGTGTCCGTTTGCATTCAGACGCCTTCTTCTTATTATTCTTCTTCTTCCATAAGCTCTAAATATAACGAAAAGTTTTTTTTTTTTAAATACAAAATGAAAATTCATGATTTTATGCAGCCTTGACCTTTGAGCTTTCGATCTAAAAACATAATCAACTTTTAGCTTTTGATTGGTGAACCACATTTGTGACCCAATATGCAAATTCCTAAAATTTCAGGCCAATTGGGCAACAATTGACGATTGTATGCAACCTTGACCTTTGACATTTAGATCTAAAAAAAACAATCTACTCCTACCTTTTGATTGGTGAACCAATTCAGTGACCCGATTTGCAAATTCTTTAAATTTCAGGTCAATCGGATGGGAATTGAAGATTTTATGACTCTGACCTTTGACATTTTGGCCAATAGAGCAAACGTATATGGTTATGTCGTTATGTATGTTTGTTTATGTGCGACGAAAACGTCTTCTTCTTCTTCAAATAAAATTAGCACCCTCTTAATTAACCCTCTTAATTACGTTTAGACTGCTGAGACCCCTCAGACCTTTGATGACACTTTAATTACCCCAAGACCCTTAATACCACCAAGACCCCTGAAGACCCAAAATACCCTTAAAGACCCAAAAGACCATGAAAACCCCAAAGACCCAAAACACCCCAAAGACCCAAAATACCCTTGAAGGCCCAGATGCTCAAAAAGACCCTGATGACCCAAATGGCAATGAAGACCCAAAAGACCCCGAATACGTAAAATATCCAAAAAACCCTGAAGACTCAAAACACCCCGAAGACCCAAAACACCCCAATGACCCAAAAGACCCAAAACACCCTGAAGACCCAAAAGACCTGGAAGACCCAAAAGACCTGGAAGACCCAAAACACCCTGAAGACTACAAAGACCCTAAAAGACCCCGAAGACCCAAAACACCCCGAAGACCCGGAAGACACAGAAGACCCAAAATACCCCGACCCAAAACATCCTGAAGACCCAAAACACTCGGAATACCACAAAGACCCTGAAGACCCAAAACGCCCCAAAGACCCAAAATTCCCTTGAAGACCCTGAGGCTCAAAAAGACCCAAAAGACCCCCACAGACTCAAAAGACCCCACAGACTCAAAAGACCCCGAAAACCCAAAAGACCCCGAAGACGCAAAACACACTGAAGACCCCAAAAAGACCCAAAGACCCAGATGAACCAAAAGACCCTTAAGACCCAAAATCCTCTGAAGACACCGAAGACCCTGAAGACACCGAAGACCCAAAATACCCCGAAGACCCAAAACACCCCGAAGACCCAAAAATACCCCAAAGACCCGGAAGAGCCAAAACACACTGAAGACCCCAAAAAACCCTGAAGACCCTTTAGACCCAAAATACCCTAAAATACCCTGAAGAACCAAAATACCCCAAAGACCCAGAGGAAACAAAAGACCATTAAGACCCAAAAGCCCCTGAAGACACCGAAGACCCAAAACACCCCAAAGACCCAAAATACCCTTAAAGGCTCAGAGGATCTAAAAGACTCTGAAGACCCAAATGGCCCTGAAGACCCAAAACACCATGCTTTGGTTTTTGGTAAAGCTTTTTTGAAAACTTGATGACAAAACTCAAATGATAAATTGAAATTTTAGGTCAATTGAATAAAATTTTATGATTTTATGTAACGCTGACCTTTGATCTTTTGACCTTTTGATAAAGTTATTAATTTGGCTTCTCATTTTATCATAATAAAGCTTTTTTTTGAAAATTTGATGTCAAAACTGAAATGGTAAATTGAAATTTCAGGTCAATTTAATGAAAATTGATGATTTTATGTGACACTGACCTTTGATCTTTTGAGCTTTTGATAAAGTTATTAATTTGGCTTCTCGTGTTATCATAATAAAGTTTTTTGAAAATTTGATGGCAAAACTGAAATGGTAAATTGAAATTTCAGGTCAATTTCATGAAAATTGATTGTATGTTACACTGACCTTTGATCTTTTGACCTTTTTACCATATTATTCATTTGCCTTCTCCATATTCTCATAATAAAACTTTGTTGAAAATTTGATGACAAAACTCAAAAGGTAAATTTAAATTTCAGGTCAATTGGCTGAAAATTGATGATTTTATATGATGCTGACATTTGATCTTTTGACCTTTTGATAAAGTTATTAATTTGGCTTCTCATGTTATCATAATAAAGCTTTTTTGAAAATTTGATGGCAAAAACTCAAATGCTAAATTGAAATTTCAGGTCAATTGGATGAAAATTTATGATTTTATGTGACATCGACCTTTGACCTTTTGACAAAATTATTAATTTGCTTTTTTTTTTTGTTTTGTATACTGAATCGAGGCTCGTGAAAGAGCTAACATTTATTTCACAAACAAATCAACCAGACAAACAAAACACACAAAAAGAGGGAGCGGAAGACAAGATGGGGAGAGAAGGGGAAGCACACAACCACAACATTTGAGAGCAGGGAATTAGTGTGGGAGGGAGAGGGCTTGGGGGCAGGAGGCGTGGGAGGGGGAGGGCGGGGGGGAGAGGTATAAAACACAAGGGGACCGAAATTAGCGGGGGTAGAAAAGATCAAGGTTTTGGATGGGGGAGGATAAGAGATGGTGGTGAACAGCTGTTTTAAAGACCTGGAGGGTGCAGTGGGATTGAAGAGAGTGAGGGAGTTTGTTCCAGAGACGGGAGAAAAGAGGAATGAAGGAGTGAAGGTGAGCAGAAAGTCTTGATTTTGGCAGTTTAACCATAAGAGGGTTGCAGGCAGATCTTGTGCGACCTGTAGGAATATTTGGGGGACAGAGCCCAGAGAGGGCTGGGGGGGGCAAGGCCAGAGAGGAGTCAGTAGAAGACGGAAAGACCACCAACCTGCCTGCGGTGAGTGAGTGAAAGGCCCTTGGAGTAGCTTCATCGTGGGAGATTCCAATGATTCTGAACGCTTTGGTTTCAACAGCGTGAAGACGGGCTAGGTGTGAGGCAGGAGCACCAGACCAGAGGGGAGAGCAGTATTCCATAGAGCTGCGGATGAAAGCCTTGTATGTGGTGAGGAGCTCAGGTGTGCCAAGGAAGGACCGCACGACGGAGGATGCCCAGTCGGCGACTGGCTTTGGAGGCCAGATTTGAAATGTGGTTTTCCCAGGAAAGATCATGGCAAATAGTGAGACCCAAAAGCTTGAGTGACAGAACTTCTTGGAGAGGATTATTCAGAAAGTGGATGGGAGGGTTTTCCAGTCGGTCTTTTCGGAGAGACATCGTCAGAGTGTGAGATTTATCAGGATTGAAAGACATGTTCCATTTGTTTGCCCAGTCTGTGATTTTGTCCAGGTCTGCAGAGAGTGAGGAGGCTGCAGACTGCCGATCTGAGTTTCTCTCATCCGATCCGATCTGAGGGATGAGGATCTGAGGGATGAGGAATGGAGCGACAGAGAGTAGAGTCATCAGCAAAGAGATAGAGAGGATTTTCAAGAGAGTCAGAGAGATCATTGATGAAGACCAGAAAAAGCACAGGGCCCAGAACACTACCTTGGGGAACTCCAGCCTGAACAGGAAGAGGAGATGAGAGAAACCCATTCAGGGCCACACGTTGACTACGACCAGAGAGGAAGTCCACCAGCCATGCGTGGAGATTTCCATGGATACCAAAGGAGGAGAGTTTGGTGAGCAGAGCAGGGTGCCAGCCCGTATCGAAGGCACGTGAAATGTCAAGGGAGACAGCTCTAATTTCCTGTTTGGCGTTGAGGACCTCCATCCATTGTTGAGAAAGCAGAAGCAGCATGTCCAGAGTCGAGTGACCAGGTCTGAAACCAAATTGATGATCAGAGAACAAGCCATTGGAGAAGAGGAAAGATTTCATATCTGAAGCAATGATGGATCCCATGACTTTGCTGATAATTGGGAGAATGCTGATTGGTCTGTAGTTGCTGGGATCTGTTTTTGCACCTTTTTTGTGCAAAGCGGTGATGTTGGCTGATTTCCAAGCAGATGGCAGATGACCTTGAGCAAAAGAGAGGGTGAAGAGAACAGAAAGAGGGAGTGAAAGAGCAGAAGAACATGATTTTAGGACCCGTGGGCTGATGCCGTCAGGACCAGTTGCAGAATCAGAGTCGAGGGTTGACAGAAACTTTTCCACCTTGTCAGGAGGAAAGGACACAGAGTCCAGGAGCAGCTGGGTACGACTGGGTACGGTGGGTACAGAGAGGGATGGGTTTGGGACACAAGATTTAGAGGCAAACACAGAGTTGAGGCATTCAGCTTTTTCACGTGCGGAGTCAGCCGTTAAGCCGTTTGAGGTGAGGGAGGGGATGGAGGGGGAACAAACACCAGAAACAGATTTGACCAGATGCCACCAGGATTTGGAAGAGGGAGACAGATATGAGAGTTCGGTCTTGAGAACGGTGAGATATTGTTTCCTGGCTCTTCTGAGGGTGGACACACACTTGTTTCGGGCTTTGTGAAAGGAAATGAGATTTCCTTCCGTTGGATTTGCTTTCCAGGAGACGAAAGCAAGTTGTTTCAGGGCAACAGCCTCACCACAAGATTCCGTGTAGCATGGACGGGAGGAAGGGTATGACAACTGAAGACGAGATGGGATAAATCTGTGCATGAGAGAGAGCAATTTACTTTGAAAGAATTCCCAGGATGAGTTGATGTCAGAGGCGGTAGAGATGGGAGACCAGTCCAGATGATTGATGGCTGCTTGAAGACCGTGCCAGTTGGCCTGAGTGAAATGCCAGACTCGTCGACGCTGAGGAGGCTCTCTGAGAATGGTCAGAGAGATGTCCACTTTGACAAGCACATGATCAGATGAGCCGATTGGAGCAGAAGAAGAGCAGCAGACATTTTCAGGGAAGTTTGTCATAACCAAATCCAGAAGAGAAGATGCTCCGTTGACTGAGATCTGGGTCGGGAAATTGACAGATTGAGTCAGTCCCGGTGAGTCGCAGAAGTCCTTTGCTGAAGAGCCATGGCTGGTGAGAGCGGTACTCACACCCAGCCAACTGGCATGGTGACAATTGAAATCACCACATATGAGGAAGAGAGAGTTGGGATGGGTAGATAGAAGTTGGTCCATATTATCAGACAGGGAAATGTAGATGGAGTCATCGCTGTTTGGTGGACGGTACAACACACATATGAACAAAAGGTGGGAGCGAAGGGGAAGCCGTAGCCAAAGGTATTCCTGGGGGTGAGGTGGAGAGAGGGCAGTGTAGGGCGAGTGAGGAAGAGAGTTTTTTATAAAGATAGCAACCCCACCTCCAGGACGAGGCTCAGGTCTATCATACCGGAGGAGGGAGTAACCTGGGAGAGATACCAAGGCATCAGAGACATCATGAAGGAGGAAAGTTTCTGTTAAGCAGATCACATCTGGTTTGTCAGAAGCAACCTGTATGGAGAGATCAGTCAAGTTTGAGCGAAGGCCCCGGATGTTTGAGGTCCATACCGTTAATGAAGAGGAAGGGGGAGCATCGGGTACAGAACAGGGGGGGGGGGGAGGGGTAGGGTAAGATGTGGAAGAGGAGGAAGAGGTAGGGAGAGCTGTTGAAGGTGTGTCAGAGATTTCAGAGATTTCACAATAGCTTGGAGAAAGGGAAGAATGGGGCGGACAAAAGGTTTGATGGAGATTGGGTGAGGCACAGTGAGGTGTTATTTGAGGAGGGGGAAGAGCGAGGCAGAAGGTTGGGGGAGATGAAGGTGAAAGTTGGAAGGGGGAAGAAGCAGGGAGGATGCTTTGAGGAGGAGGGGTGAGAGGGGAGTCTAGGAGGGGAGGAGCGAGGGAGAGTCTCGGAGGGGAGGGGTGTGGGGGGAGTTTAGGAGGGAGGGGAGGGAAGGGGCAAAGGGGGAGATTTGAAAGGGATGAGTGATGGGGAGGATTTGGAGGGGAGGGGTGAGATTGGATTTTGAAAAGTGTACGATTCATGGGAAACGAACATTTTTTGCAAAATGAGTTTGAGTCCTTCGAGTCAAAAATACGTTTGAGGACACTGGAGCAGGTGTGGAGTTCTGGATAGTTTAGGGAATGTAGAAAGGAGGAACTGTAAGAGATGGTATTATATATATTTTTTGGAATGAATAGATTTGGTGAGCAAGGACGAAAGCATCCTTTTGTAGGAAAAGAAGAAAAGGGTGTTATAATATATGAGAGAAAATAGTTGTTCAGGGGAGAGATTATACATTTCTAACCACGTGATCGCGTGATCACGAACGAAGAACGAACGAACAAAAAGAACAACAAATAAACGAATAAGACCTGGGAAGGAAATATTTTTTGGGGTTTTTTTTTTTTTGTGAGTAGAGATATTAAACAAGGAGGTATGGGGTGAACGACTGGGACGAAACAGAGAACGAAAATAATTTCAGCGCATTCGACGAATCGCTGAGAGAAAAACAAAACCACAAGGTCGGAGACGGTACGGTAGCCGAAGCCTACGAGTACTAGGCCGCAGAATACTCGATACGCATTAACCGACGATTGTGTATACATGTACGAAAAATTAGCACCGAAAATTTTCCAAAAAGATACGCTATAGGTACAGACACCGAAAGATAGATTCAGTCTCGACAAAAACACAATTGAGAAATATCACTTAGCTTCGAAAGCATGAGCGCATGGAACAGCTTCGAAAAGACGTGACTTCGCCGTGACCTTTCTCCATATTATCGATATATAATAAAACACAGTTTGTGTGTGTGTAATGTTACCGATAGACTCCGAAACGGAGAGGCTCACGTACTTGATATTTGGCACAGACATGGCCATTGAGCCTGGGAAGGACATGGCCGACCTAAAAATATTTGACGAGATCCATATTTTTTATTCATATTTACCTCAGCGCATTTCAGCGAGAAAAAATTATACACGGAATCTGACCTGGTGGCAGAGCAGCGCGCTGATTCACTCAGAGCGATCACGTGATGTTCCATCCCCGCCGCCAGACCATTGAACATAAAACACAGTTTGTGTGTGTGTAATGTGTGTAATGTACGGGTCTCCCTTCCCCCGCCTGGCAACGCCAGTACTGCAGGGCGTCACAGGATCGGTGAGTCTCCAAAATCCGCTTCGTGCTGTTGCGAAGATGCAGGCCGATGTCGCGATTGTTGTGCTGCTCTCCGACCATGAGAACAGCAACGTCATTGTTGACTGGCCCTCCCCTTCCCTCCCCCTTCCCTCTCCCCCCTCCCCTCCCCCTCCCTTCCCCCTCCACCCTACCCCCTCCACCCTACCCCCTCCCCTTCTCCCCTCACCCTCCCCCTCCCCCGCCCTTTTACCCCTCCCCCTCCCCCTCCCCCTACCCCTTCCCCCCCTTCCCCCCTTCCCCCCTCCTCTCTCCCTCCCCCTCCTCTCTCCCTCCCCCTCCCCCTCCCCCCCTCTTCTCCCCTCCCCCCCCTCTTCTCCCCTCCCCCCCCTCTTCTCCCTCCCCCCCTCTCTCCCCTCCCCCCCTCTTCTCCCCTCCCCCCCTCTCCTCCCCTCCCCCCCCGTTACCCCGCCCTCCCCTTCCCCCTCCCCTCCCCTCCCCTCCCCCGCCCGGCAACGCCGGGTACTTCTGCTAGTCATAAATAAAGCTTTGGTGAAAGTTTGATGACAAAAGCTCAAATGGTAAAAAGGTTACGGCCCGGAAAGACACACACATACACACAGAGTGGCGTAGTGATGGTTTGTGGTGCTCAGGGTGAAGGTCAAAAATATCGCCCCTTGCAGGCACTGACATATTCAGAAATTCCTATTGGGGGGCCATATGAAAGAGCTCTAAGCTTCCCCAGCAGAATCAGCAGCAGAGCCCTGGAACCTGTTCAAAATGAAAATAGATTTAGATATGATCTGAGATGATTCGGCTAATTAACGACAAAGAACCCGGAAGATGGTCTAATTAAAGTAAACAAGACGATAGGGGAAAACTCATAGGCCTACATGACCCCAACCAACGGTAAATACGAGCCTGTGGCGGACACGAAAGCTCACTGGCGTGAGGGCATCATTCCGCGCACCAAGTGGGCGGCGGCCACACCCGAGGGGTAGGCGTGGCCGCGGGATATACACCGGGCGCGCAGCCCGGAGCGCTCCAGTGCTTCAGTTGAGCTCTTATAATAAAGACTCTTGAACTTACTGCGTTGTCCGCTTCCTCCTTGTTATACAAGTAGCGCGCGTCGCACCGCGCTTCGAGCTAAAACCAACAACCCGAGTCCAACCACATGTTTTTCATCTCATTCTGTCCAGCGGTTCAGGAGTGCATAAGAGATCAAACCCACAAACAAACAGACACCTCAAATTATAGTAAAATTAACATGTGTCCCCATTATTGTGACAATGAAATAATGGTACGTTGTGGCGGACACGAAAGCCCACTGGCGTGGTGACATCATTCCGCGCACCAAGTGGGCGGCGGCCACGCCCGAGGAGTAGGCGTGGCCTGAGGATATACACGGGGCGCGCAGCCCGGAGCGCGCTAGTGTTACAGTGAGCTCCTGAAATAAAGACGCTTATAAGTTACCGCTTGTCCGCTTCCTCCTTGCTCGCAAACAGCGCGCGTAACGCCGCGCTTTACTGGTGACCCTCGACTTTGGATCTGCCGGATCGATCCTTCCATACATGATGCCATTGCCATGGCCAACTTCATCAAACTTCCCGAATTTTGGGAGGCCCAGGCCGAAGTCTGGTTCGTCCAAGCCGAAGCCCAATTTCAGCTTCGGCGCCTCACCGGCGACGACATGCGCTACTGCCACGTCGTCGCCTCCCTCGGGCCCGGCACGGCCGCTCGAGTTGTGTCCGTCCTTCGCCACCCACCGGACGGCCACAAGTACGAGGCACTCAAGCGGCTACTCCTAGCCACGTTCGGCCTCACGGACGACGCACGGGCCGACCGCCTCCTGGATCTCCCCGAGCTCGGCGACACGCGTCCGTCGGTCCGAATGGACCATATGCTGTCACTGTTGGGCGACGAAGCCCCCGGTTCTCTATTCCGGGCGCTTTTCCGTCACCAACTTCCAGCGCAGGTTCGCCTCGCGTTGGCCGGGACCGGGCCAACGGAACCCCGAGCATTGGCAGCCGAGACGGACAGGTACTTTGCGGCCGTCACGGACCTCGAGGTTGATGCTGCTGATGATGCTGATCCACAGCATCAGCTTACACAGCATACGCAGCATGCTGATATGCACCTCGTGACCGCCGCCCACGCCCCGCCCACCGCCACGGCGAAAACCGCCACCGCGGGGAAACCCGCCAACTCCACCGGCCTGGCAGAGCCAGCCGCGCTCCTCCAGCTCCACCACCTGGTGCTGGTTCCACGCCAAGTTCGGTCACGAGGCTCGGCAGTGTCATCCGCCATGCTCCTTCAACAGGTCGGGAAACGCCGGGCCGGCGCTCAATAGTGGCGATGAGCGCCGGCCATTCGAGCAGCCTGCTGTTCATAACGGACACCTTATCCGGGCGCCGTTACCTGTGCGACACGGGAGAGCAGGTGAGTGTCGTTCCCGCCGGTACGTCAGACAAGCACGCCGCGGGCGGGGGCCCCGCGCTGCTTGCAGCGAACGGGACGCCCATCCGTACGTACGGAAAACGCTGCCTCTCTCTGTGGTTCGGAGGGCAGGTTTTCCGATGGACGTTCGTCACCGCCGACGTGCCCATGGCACTGCTTGGCACGGACTTCCTGTGCGCTAATGGGCTCCTGGTCGACGTAAAGCGCAGACGTCTTGTCCAGGCCGAGATGTTCAGCTCGCTCGCTTGTGCGCTGCCCAGCTCGTCGAGCAGCTCAATGAGCGGCTCGCCAAGCAGCTTGCCAAGCAGCTTGCCGAACGGTTCGGTTCCGGCCACGTTGATCTGTACGCTTCCGGCAGCGGACGCATTCACCCGCCTCCTCGCCGGCTTCCCGGCCCTCACACGGCCCACCTTCTCGGCGGGGGCCGTCAAGCACGGGGTGGCCCATCACATCCCCACCGTCGGGCCACCGGTCTACGCCCGGGCACGCCGCCTCGAGCTGACGAAGCTGGCGGTGGCAAAAGCGGCGTTCGCTACCCTGGAGCGACTCGGCATCGTTCGGCGCTCGGAGAGTGCTTGGGCGTCGCCGCTGCACATCGTGCCGAAGCCCGGTGGGGGGTGGCGACCGTGCGGGGACTATCGCCGTCTCAATGACGCCACCACTCCCGACCGCTACCCCGTCCCCCACATTCAGGACTTTTCCACCCGTTTCGCGGGCATATCCTTCTTCTCAAAGGTGGACCTCATACGCGGCTACCATCAGGTCCCCGTCAGGCCGGAGGACGTCCCGAAGACGGCGGTCATCACACCATTCGGACTCTTCGAGTTCCTGCGGATGCCCTTCGGTCTGAAGAATGCGGCTCAGGCGTTCCAGCGACTGATGGACAGCGTCCTGCGCGACTTGGATTTTGTCTACGTCTACCTGGACGATATCCTCGTCACCAGCGCGTCCCGCGAAGAGCACCTACGCCACCTCCGCACACTCTTCGAACGCCTGGGCCAGCATGGCCTGATTGTGAACCCCGCAAAGTGCCGGTTCGGCGTCGCCGTAATCGATTTTCTGGGGCACCGTGTCACCAGGCACGGAGCCGTCCCCCTGCCGGCCAAGGTGGAGGCGGGGAAGGGGTTTCCGCGCCCCCGCACAATCAGAGGGCTGCAGGAGTTCCTGGGCATGGTGAACTTTTACCATCGGTTCCTGCCCCGTATCGCCCAGCTCCTGCGCCCCCTGCACGAAGCTCTCCGAGGTAAGCCGGGCAAAGGCGACATTACCTGGACCAAGCAGATGGACACGGGGTTTACGGGCGCGAAGCTCGCCTTGGCTAACGCCACCATGCTCGCGCACCCGGCGCCCGATGCACCGATCGCCCTCACCACCGACGCCTCGGACTACGCGGTGGGCGTGGTGCACGAGCAATGGGTGCGTGGAGCTTGGCAACCACTGGCGTTCTTTAGCCGGCAGCTTCGCCCGCCCGAACGCCGTTACAGTACATTCGACCGCGAGTTGCTCGGGCTTCACTTGGCGGTCAGGCACTTCCGCCATCTGCTCGAGGGCCGTGCGTTCACGGCCTTCGTCGACCACAAGCCGCTGATCTTCGCGATGCGCAAGGTCACCGAGCCGTGGTCGGCCCGGCAGCAGCGTCACCTCTCGGCTGTGTCCGAGTACACGACGGACATCCGGCATGTTGCGGGGAAGGACAACCCGGTGGCGGATTGCCTTTCCCGGGCCGTCGCCCACGCAGTCCACCTCGACATCGACTATGCCCGGATGGCAGCGGCCCAGGCCGCTGACCCCGACGTCCAGGCCTTGCGGACCGCCGTCACGGGCCTCCGCGTCACCGAGGTGCCGTTCGACGGCGCGGGCACGGCCCTCTTGTGTGACGTCTCCCTCGGGCGGCCTCGCCCCATCGTGCCCGCGGGCTGGCAGCGCCAGGTGTTTGACGCCATCCACGGCCTGTCCCACCCGGGCGTGAGGGCCTCCCAAAGGTTGATCGCCGACAAGTTCGTCTGGCATGGCCTCCGGAAGGCCGTCCGCGGCTGGGCCAGGACGTGCCTCGCGTGCCAGCACACCAAGTTGCACCGGCACAACCCAGGGCCCGTTGGCCCCGTGCACGGTGCCGGAACGCCGGTTTGACCACGTCCACGTGGACCTGGTGGGACCTCTGCCCCCCCTCGCGGGGTTTCACCCACGTCCTCACCATGGTGGACCGCACCACCCGGTGGCCGGAGGCCGTGCCCTTGGCGTCGACGATGGCGGCGGACGTCGCGCAGGCTTTCATCGCCACCTGGGTCGCCCGGTTCGGCGCCCCCTCAGACATCTCGTCCGACCGCGGCCCCCAGTTCACCTCGGAGCTCTGGGGGGCGGTCGCGCAGGGGCTCGGGGTTCGGCTGCACCGAACCACGGCCTACCACCCCCAGGCTAATGGCCTGCGTGAGCGATTTCACCGCTCATTGAAGGCCGCGCTCCGGGCCACCCTCCGCGACGGCGGCTGGGTCGACAGGCTCCCCTGGGTCCTGCTGGGCCTCCGGACGGCGCCCAAGGAGGACCTGCGCGCATCCGCGGCGGAGTTGGTCTTCGGGCAACCGCTGCGGGTGCCGGGCGAGTTCCTCCCCGACTCCACGGCACCATGGTCCGCGGCACAGCAGCGCTCCGCTCTGCAAGAGACTGCCCAGAGGTTCGCCCCGGTGCCAACGGCATGCCACGGGCACCCACCGACGCACGTCGCCCCGGAGCTTTGCACGGCGGAGTACGTCTTCGTCCGCCACGATGCCCACCGGACACCACTGCGGCCCCCGTACGACGGGCCTTTCCTCGTGCTGGAGACCGGGGCGAAGCACTTCACCCTGGACATCGGCGGTACTCCTGACCGGGTTTCTGTAGACCGCCTCAAGCCGGCCCACCTCGACGTGGACCATCCACCGCCAGTGGCCCGACCCCCGCGTCGGGGCCGCCCCCCTGCGGGCGGACCCCCGGCACCGCCCAGCCCCGCCGCCACGCCGCCCCCCGGTCCTGCACCCATCCCAGGTGCAGCCAGGGGCATCCCACCTGGCATCCCTGCACCCCGGACGCAGCCGATCGCCAGGGGGCGCTTCAGCCGGGTCATCCGTCTGCCCCGCAAACTGGCCCTCCAGGTGCGCGGGAATTCTGGGGGGGCGCGTGTGGCGGACACGAAAGCCCACTGGCGTGGTGACATCATTCCGCGCACCAAGTGGGCGGCGGCCACGCCTGAGGGGTAGGCGTGGCCTGAGGATATACACAGGGCGCGCAGCCCGGAGCGCGCTAGTGTTACAGTGAGCTCCTGAAATAAAGACGCTTATAAGTTACCGCTTGTCCGCTTCCTCCTTGCTCGCAAGCAGCGCGCGTAACGCCGCGCTTTAACGTATAATTAAAGCATTCGATTTGGGTCGACAATATCCACTTAATATTTATTTTATAGAAAACAATTGTGTCTATCAATGCTTATGATTCATCTTTATGCAATCTATAAATCCTCCTCCCTCCGAGTTTGTCGCCATATTTATGTATTTGGTATATTCACCCGAACACAATGAGAGCATCCGCTAAATTGCGCGGATGTATAATAGTGTTAATCGATAGCTCGGCTGGTGTTTACGTTTTCTTTTCAATTTATCGTTCAGAAAGAAATTCGAAGTAAATTCTCTCAAAGCTCTTTTTAAATGACTAGATTAGGGTTTATAAAATATCAACGACTAAAATTCACCTCAGGAAGTTGTTCGAGAATCGGCGTTTGAATTGGCGTGGGGGGTGCGGTTCCTCGCACACCGTGAGTCTGAGTGTGTTAGGCTTAGGCCGGCAGACTGACCCGGCCGAGGTTTCCGGTGCTTTGTGCCGATCATCGTGAAGCAAGAGCCGAGATCATCGGTCTTCATGTCGGACTCTGATGGAGGGGGTTCGGGAGATGCTGCTGACGAGTGTGAGGGGAGCTTTGATGTTCGAGGTAACGTATCTTGCGGATTATTTATTATTTACCTATATATCCTGTATATTTTCCTCCTAATAAAGGTGCACGCATGAATATCCGGACACACCCTCAGCCTGCTGGTCGGATGTCATCACGATCCTGAGTTTGGGGAAAAATCACCATCTTTCAATAGAACTTTGTACGGAGTTGTTCTCTTTGCTGAGGGATGTTTAGTTGAGGTATTTGTGCGGATGTTGTGGTATTGAAAAAAAATCTTGTATAAAGGACTTTTTCGAGGAACGATGGTGATCTGGTTCACTTGTGACTCGTTTATGTGAAGGAAGTGTCTGTGTCCGTCGGCGGACAAGATAAACGGTGCCAAAGTTTATGAATTCCTTTCCGAGCGACCGTGGGAAAGTTTCGAGCGGGAGACCGACGGAGGGAGCGTCTTATTTCTCTTTCTTTTCATTTCCTTTTTTTGCGTCGTTTCCCACGAAGGTAAACTTGTTTATCAACGTCTGGTTGATAAAATCCATTGTTCGTCTTGTCCACCGACGCAAGTTAACAGGAACCTTAGCAGAGACGAGCATTCCATTGTAACGGATTAGCAAGACGTGCCCCCATTATTACCTCAGCCATCTGCGATCGATGGGGATCGTGTGTGTGTGTGTGTGTGTGTGTGTGTGTGTGTGTGTGTGTGTGTGTGTGTGTGTGTGTGTGTGTGTGTGTGTGTGTGTCCATGATATCGCGAAACGTTTGTTGACAGACTCTGAAGAAGTTTGGTGAGCAGGTTGGGTGTGTTACAAGGAAGACTCGATCCCATTTTGGTGAGGATCCGGATGCAGTTAAAGAATTTTTAAGTGATTCTTCAGCATTGAAAGATGGGGCCAAAAACGATATATAGGATGTTATTTCAAAAAGTTGTGGACGGGTTATAACCAAACTAGGTGGTTGAGTTGGCTAGATGACGAGAACTAGCTGACTAGATTTTGGTTCAGGTCTGAATCCAGATCCGGCCGATCAATGGGATACAAAACATAAACTGTTCAGCCTGGCGGAGGTATGCTCTCTCCACCAAGTGCCCTTCTAGATGTCACTTAACTGATGGTACCACTAAAGCATTTGATCGTGATGTCGACATCAACAATATCATGCACTTATTACCTCCGCCACCAAAGGTGCATGTTGGTTATGTTTTCACACCTGTCTGTTTGTCCGTTTGTGAACAAAATATCTCAAAAAGTTGTCGACGGATTCGGACGACATTTGGCAGAGAGGTAGCGTATGTGACGAGGACGACATGATTAGATTTTGGTGAAGATCCGGATTCGGATCCGGCTACTAGAATTATTCAAAGTGATTCTTCACCATTGGGCGATAGGGCCAAAAACGATACATCGCAGGATATCTCAAAACGTTATGGACGGATTTGGACAAAACTTGTTGGACAGGTTGTGTGTGTGACAACGAAGAATAGATTCAATTTTGGTGAAGATCCGGATCCAGCTAGAATTATTTTTTAAGTCATTCTTCACCATTGAGTGATATGGCCAATCAGGTGGAGGTTTGCTCTCGACTGAGAGATATGTATATGTTCTACATATGCTCTCTACTCACATATGCTCTCATATGCTCTCATATGCTCGCTACTCTCTCTCTCAACTACTACTGAATGAATGAATAATGAATGATCGTTTTAAGGCCATTTTCCCTGCTAGAGCGAGGGTTAGCCTTGCGGGCCCCATGACAATCATGGTTCCCTGTTTGAGGCAATGTTTTTATGGCCGGATGCCCTTCCTGACGCCAACCCTTGGTCACACTCTTACGATGCGCAGGGATACGGTGTACCTATTCTAAACTGGGGTACACACCGTGATCATTCATCCCAGCAAGCTGGTGCTCAATTTACCGACCTCGGAAGGATGACAGGCTGAGTGAACCCCCTGGCGTTAATTCAGCGATCGACCGGGATTCGAACCAAGGATCCTAGGATCCCAAGCCGGCACCCTAACCGCTAAGCCAACACCAGGCTTCACTGCTACTTCCAGGACCGGGATAACAACCTCGATCTCCTCCTCCATCTCTACTACTACTCTTCTAGTTTGTTTAATCATTAATGAAAAACTCGTGTGTGAAAACTCTGCGTTGGCGACAAAATGATGATTTTTCTTCTCCACCGAATGTTGACAGCTCCACCAACCGCCGTGGGAGAGGGAGTCAAGTGACGTTTCGGGTGTGATCCCATATTCAAAGCAAGCGAAACGAGCACTCTTGCTTCGAGGAATGGCTCACGCAGATGTGCGTCTTCTTTCCCACGGCGGTTAGCAAACCTCTCCTTCACTTGAGAAATAATGCAAAATACTTAATTACTTTTCCACAATGGAACATACACAGCCAATTTATCTCTTCACTCATGTCCCAGATCTGCATTGATCTATGAATGTGATTTTTTTCAATTTAACCAGGCTTGTTTTTTCTTTAATCTCTGTGGACCACAAACTGCAAAAGTAATTAAATGAAAGGCCAAATACTGCATTGGAGTCATCAAAAAGAACCCAAATAAGTAAAGAGCAAAGATGGAGTCATCAGTAGTAACCTGGATAGGATTTGGGTTTCAGCTGCTACTTTCAGCGGTTTCGGCTGGTTTCCAGGTGCAGCCAAGTGAGCCTTACAATTGGTTCACGAGCTATCAAACAGAGTGACCACTATATTCGTCATAGGTGTGTGTGTCTGTCTGTCTGTCTTTCCGCAGCATAACTACCCGATGATATCATCCGATCTTGATGAAACTTGGGTGGGAGGTTGATATCATGATCTAGTTGTGTCCTGCCTGGAGTGGGCGTATTGCGCCCATTGTGGGCGGAGCCATGCCCGAAAAAGATGTATTTTTAGGGGGTAATCGAGTTCAAGCTACATCTTCTCCGAGGGGTTTGGTGGAATCTGACTGGGGTTTCGGTATTTGGTTAGGCCAATGTCATGTGTCTAGCCCCACGGAGCTCGATTTTTCATTTTCGCCCCAAGGTCAAGGTCAAGGTCACAAAATTTAGAAAAGTCGATTTTTGATGGTTTTATTACATTGTTCGCTTCCTGATAGGGTGAAATGTCGTACATGTTTTTATATTATCACATACATCATGAAATACAAGTTTTCCAACAAATTTCAGAATCTTCGACCTTTGACCTTTGAAGGTCACAAAGGTCAAATTTTCAGAGTTGTCGGAATCAAACTGAATTTTCAATGTTGTGTAGCTAACTAGTCTCATAATAGATAATACATTCCTATTTATATATTTTCAATGTCGGTTTTGACCTTTGTCATTGAATATCGCTCGCTCGTGAACCATCGTCGTCTCCTGACTTGTCTTTTTTTTTTTTTGTAAGAATTCATTCCTCTGTAGACAGATAAATTTAATTAAGAGTAAAAGATAAAAGACAAATTGGCTTCTGGTTCATGATCTGTTACAGTGTTGGTTTGATCAGAAGTTGCTCTTTCCATTTCATCAAACCAAAGTTTCCTGGATGGGATCCATCGTGTCTTTGTTGTATTTACCTCTACCACCAATTGTGGACAGAAGTTATGTTATCCCTGTCTTTCTGTCTGTCTGTGATCAGGATATCTCAAAAAGTTGTGGACCGATTTGTACGAAATTTTGTGGACAAGTTGGGTTTGTGAGACGGATGGAATGATTAGATTTTGGTGAAGATCCGGATGAGATAATTCTTTTAATTTGTCACATGATTCTTCACCATTGAGAGAAGATGGGGCAAAAAATGATGTAGAGCAATATATTTCAAAAAGGTGTGGACTGCTTATGACAAACGTGGTGTTTGAGTTAGGTGACAAGAACAAGCCGATTAGGTTTTTCTACCCCCTACATTTTTTTTTTTTGCTAGATTATTTGTTTTCCTGGCTTCTCTAACATTTCCCACTTCCTTTTCTTCCTCACTTTATTTCTATGGATGTGTAAAATGTCAATCTGACTGTATTAATTGTTTTGGAGACGCATAGCAAAAGCATGTACTGTATACCTGGTTATGTCTTTGCCTTATATTTGGTTGTGGTGTTTACGTTTTGTCGTCAATTTTTTTTCATCATCCCTTCATACTAAAGTACGCAATTAGGTGTCTGTCTGTCTGACCGTGATGCATTCCGTTGATATTTATCCAATCTCAACCCAACTTGACAGGTGGACTAAGTGTCACACGATGGAGGTGATTGTGACTTAATTTGCCCCCCTCTCCTCCTCTTAACGTGGCCAAACGACGTGTTGACGTTCATGAATAGCTTATCATGGCACATAGCGTTTCGTGGGGCACCCCAAAAATATTATAAACCACAAACACGTAGGCTTACCGTTTGAAACAGTCGCTACTGCTTTTTAACATTGAACTACAACACAACAACATGCATTTTAAGGCCATTTTCCTTGCTAGAGTGGGGCTTAGCCTTGCGGTCCCCATGACAGGCATGACAATCTTCTCCATTTTGCCCTATTTTCTGCATCTTTCCTTGTTAACCCCCTTGCCCGCATTTCTTTTTCCACCATCTTTAGCCAAGTCTTTCTTGGTCTTCCCCGTCCTCTACTTCCTTCTACATTCATTTCCATCACTCTTCTCAACCAGTCACTTTCATCCTTCCTCAACACATGACCAAACCATCTCAACCTGTTCCTCTTCACAGCATCAATCACAGGCTCTATTCCCATCATCTTTCGCAATTCATCATTTAAACATTTGTAACATGTATGCAAATTAACATTAAACTGAATGGGAGAAAACCCGGAGTGTGTTCAGTTACCAAGCAGCTATCTAGCCCTAGCGCATGCTTATTTAGCCAGCCGTTCCTTATCAATGGTTTCAAATGGAGCACTTGTTCTTAATGCTTAAGGCACTTGGCGATACTCGGTAACTAAACACCCCGACGCTCTTGAAGCCTGAGCCTAGCACTGACCGGGTCCTCAGTTGAGGTCCTCAGCATCATCCCGTTTCGGCCCTTCAACCTCGATACGGTCAGATAAGGTGGGCCGTCAGGGGTACATACACATCCACATGCAACAACTACACCTGGATGCATACATACCCCCACCCCCAGGCAGTGTGAACGCAGACTACAGCAACAAAATCGCCTCCACATCCAGAATCCACAGCACCAAACAAACATGGTGGAACACTCAAACACCCACCTTTATACCCTTCACCACTCACCAACAAAACACACCAGATCATTCATATACACGCCCATACACACACATCCACAAACATCCACACACAACACCAACCAACCACCTACCCTTACAACATACACCACTCAACATACAAAAACACACACACCCATGCAAAAACACACACCCTCACCCACTCACTCTCTCACATACACAAAATAAGAAATAATAATAGTAACGGAAAAAAAAACAAAAAAAAAAACACACACAACCAACCACCTACCCTTACCAACATGCACCACTCATGCAAACATGCAAAACCATTCATGCAAAACCACACCCACTCATGAGCCATTCCTGCAACACACACACACACACACAAACACACACACACCATTCACACACCTCCATTTCTATTCCGTAACCTCTACCTACACCGTTCGACGTGCCTCCATAAACTTCCTCCATATCCAAAGTGAGCCTTTCAAGGCAACCTGGGCCACCTCGTCACACATCCTCCTTCTTTCTGTCCCACACCCTCCTTCTTTCTGTCCCACACACTCCAAGACTAGTGTTACGTGGTCCTCCCGGTAACTACCTGGTCTCGGTAACCCCCGGACCGTGAGAGGAACTCCGCCAGAAAGATCAATGATTTATACGCTTTCGTAACGCAATCAATATGACTTCCAGTCAATAAGAAACCCCACACCAAGGATCCGGAATAATCGATAATATATTCCCCGAGCAATCAACAATCAACAACCATCAACAATCAACAATTAATCACCAATATTATTAAGATGGCCATCTTATATATGTGTGTCCCCTTTCCCCACTCCCGACCCCTTGGGTACTCACGACCCCTTTGGTCTCTGTCCCTCACAATGTCTCTGGGCCCCTCCTGACCAAGATGATGGTCGGCTTCTCCGCACACGGGCGGTTGAACGAACCCCGGGCGGACGTGCTCCAAACGTGTACGTCGCGCACCGGGGACAGCTGCTGCAGCGCACACCTCCTTGCCAAGCAATGGGGCAAAACCAAGCGCGGCTTGCAACGCACGCGAGGCCCAAGGTGCGACCCGTACACGTCCTTGTAGACGGTGAGGCGAACTGTGCCGGACGCTGGGTTCCGTGCACGAACCCACGGCAACTTGACGTGTCAAGGGGTAATCACCCCGCGCAGGTAACTCCTTTTGTCAGACGGGCTTTCAAACGCAGCGTCCTCCACGCTGCTCTATATCGATCCCAACTCGCGTCGGAGCTGGGCGAGGAAGAGGAAGAAGATCGTCGCTTCTCCAGGACCTCATGTCTTTTCTTCTTCCGTTTCCGGTCTCCTTTTTCCCAGAAGGGCTCCTGACCCTTTAATCACAACAACCGTTACTCGACTACACATTGATAAGCAAAGACCTGAATAGTAATTCACATAAATCCACATAAATCCGTAACACTCCCCCCCTTCAAGAAAGAAAGTTTGAACCCAGCGAAAACTTTCTTTGCCGGCCAACTTGGATAAACAAACCAGATAACTCACCCCCCCCCAAATCATCAGTTCCCCCCGGGCACAATTATCACTTAAAAATAAAGCAACAAAATTTCACCAAAACCCATAGATTAATTCACTCTGGACCAAGCGTCAACCACTTCTAGTTTCTCTTGAATGATGGTTAAGAGGTGGTGACCAAAGCCCCCAAATTTAAACCTCTCGATAGCACTTTTTCGGGAGGCCCAGCTGAGTATTCCCTACATGGGCGCCTTAAGGAATGTGGAGTTCACGGTTAGTCCGGGGAGGAAAGTTCATTACATGGACGCCTTTAAGAACGTGGAGTTCACGGTTAGTCCGTGCAGGAAAGTTCACTACCTGGACGCCTTTAAGAACGTGGCGTTCACGGTTAGTCCGTGTAGGAGCCCCGGCTCGGCGGCTCCCCCGTATATAGTGCTTCAACTTCGCCAGACTCCTAACAGTTACGGTGGGACCCCGTGTCCCAGCCGTTACCTGACTGGCGGTCTCCTTCTCGGCCAGTGCTCTGACATTCATTCTTTCGAGAGGTGCCGTAACTCTGGGAGCCTCCATAGTAATATCGGCTGCTGCCAACCCTAAAACTACTGCCAAGTTGTCCTGTTCTGTAGACCTCTCGACGCCTACGAAATGCCTTCCCTACTGTTATGGTCCGACCCTCCAAATCCTTACCATTCCAATTCTTCTCTGCCTCTCTGGCGTCTCTTGTGCTTGCAAACGTGACAAAGCCGAACCCTCTTGACCGTTGCGTTTCCCTGTCTTTTACCACCCGCACTTCCACCAGCGGCCCATATCTGTTGAAGACAGAGGTCAGAACTTCTTCCTCTGTGTTGAAGTTCAGTCCCCCTACAAATAACTTGGAACTTTTTTCGCCATCCCGAGCTGGTGTGGTATTATTTTCCCTGCTGTGCTCTTTACCAACCCTCGGGTTACCATAAATTTGCCCCCCGGCCAAATCATTCCCGATAATCACAGATACTCCCTCTACAGGAAGCGTGGCTTGTAAACCGACGGTGACCGGTCCTGACACCAAATCGGATTCCAAATGGATGACATGAAGTGGGGCACTAACACAGCCACCGATCCCTTGTAACCGAACACTATCACCAGTTGCGGTACTCTTTGACAATGGCAAAATGCCTTCAAGCATTAAGGATTGATGGGCTCCTGTGTCCCTCAACACCCTAACCGGTCTTGGGTTAGTCAAGTCTCCCTTGAGTGAGACCAACCCCTCATAAATAAATGGTTGGTAACTCTTCTGTGGGCGATTTCTTACGCTTGCCATCGCATTCGGAGTGGTAATAGTCGGACTCCGCTCTGGGTTTTCCCTTTTCATGAGGTAACAACTGGACATCAAGTGTCCAGGTTTCTTGCAAAAAGCGCAAGTAGGCCCGGAGGTAAAACTCGTGGTCTGCCTCGGGCCCCCTGAAAAATAAGTTTGTCTTGGGCCCGTAGCCCCCTGATTTCGAACAGTTCGGGTATCAGCGTTGTCCCCATATTCATCTCGAGGCCGCCGCCATGTATTGTCGTTCTCCGCACCTGCTGTTCCACACCTCCCCTGCGGAGATCTAGGCGAGGAGTTAGGTTCGTGGACCCCTATCCGGTGTGTTAAGGCATAATCATCTGCCATGGTGGCTGCGTCCCACAACTTCGGTACTTTCTTTTCCTGCAGGTACACTTTGATGTCCTCGTGGACACATTGTTGAAATTCCTCCACCAGCATCAGGTCATGCAATGCTTCGAAGTCGTTCCCGACTCCTTTTGACTCACACCACCGATCAAACATGTTTTCTTTCACTCTGGCAAACTCCACATGGGTCTCACTCTCCCTCTTCCTGGCATTCCTGAATTTTTGCCGGTAAGCTTCCGGAACCAACTCATAGGCTTTGAGGATGTGCTTCTTCAATACCTCATAATCTGCACATTGGTCCATTGGTAGTGCTGAATAAATCTCTTGAGCTTTCCCACCAGCACACTTTGCACTAGTATGGTCCAGGCCTCCTCCGGCCAGTTTAACTGTCGAGCCACTTTCTCAAAGTGTGGAAAAAATTTAGCGACTTCCTTTTCACTGAAGGGTGGAACCAGCCTCACATGTCTGCCCACATCCCAGGTGTTCTGGCTAGGTGTTGACCCCGTCAGCAAGGGTGGTACCTCTCCCCGTTCTCTCATTAACTCCAGCTCCTTGAATTTAATTTCTTGCTGAAGCTCCATGTCACGTTCCTTTAATTCCCTTTCCGCTTTTCTCTCCTCTGCTTCGAGGTCCCTTGCAGCTCTCCTCTCCTCTGCTTTTCTCCCTTCTAACCTTTCCTGGAGTTCTCGTTCCACTCTCCTTTCCTCTGCTTGTTTCTCTTCTCTCCTCTCTTCTGCTTTCCTTTCCTCTTCTGATCTTTCCTTTTCTGCTTTCCTTTCTTCTTCTGATCTTTCCTTTTCTGCTTTCCTTTCTTCTTCTGCTCTTTCCTTTTCTGCTTTCCTTTCTTCTTCTGCTCTTTCCTTTTCTGCTTTCCTTTCTTCTTCTGCTCTTTCCTTTTCTGCTTTCCTTTCTTCTTCTTTGATCCGTTCCTGGCTCCGTAATTGCAACTCCAGTTTCCGGAGCTCAACGTCTTCTGGTTCTTCGGGTAGCCACTCCCAGGCTAACTCGTCCCATGTTCCTAATCCCACCATAGATTGTATCACCGTGGTCTGCAACTCTGCCTTCCTCAAATTAGTTCGGACCTCCAAGTTAAAATGTTTGGCCAATTTCAAGAGGTCCGACTTTAGTAACGCTCGGAACTGTGCCTCACTCGGGGTTACCGCAAAGTTCTGTGCCACAAACGCCATGGTGCCTATCGTTAACACCTGTTAATCTTCACCCAAGACTTTACCCCCAATTTCCCCAAAAATTTACCAATTAATACTTAATTAATAAATTTTAATTAATAAAAATATTATTTTATTATTTTATACAATTTTAGATCCCGGACGTAGACCCAATTGCGAATCCGCAAATCATAATTTGGACGAGCCCCCAATTCTGTTACGTGGTCCTCCCGGTAACTACCTGGTCTCGGTGACCCCCGGACCGTGAGAGTAACTCCGCCAGAAAGATCAATGATTTATACGCTTTCGTAACGCAATCAATATGACTTCCAGTCAATAAGAAACCCCACACCAAGGATCCGGAATAATCAATAATATATTCCCCGAGCAATCAACAATCAACAACCATCAACAATCAACAATTAATCACCAATATTATTAAGATGGCCATCTTATATATGTGTGTCCCCTTTCCCCACTCCCGACCCCTTGGGTACTCACGACCCCTTTGGTCTCTGTCCCTCACAATGTCTCTGGGCCCCTCCTGACCAAGATGATGGTCGGCTTCTCCGCACACGGGCGGTTGAACGAACCCCGGGCGGACGTGCTCCAAATGTGTACGTCGCGCACCGGGGACAGCTGCTGCAGCGCACACCTCCTTGCCAAGCAACGGGGCAAAACCAAGCGCGGCTTGCAACGCGCGCGAGGCCCAAGGTGCGACCCGTACACGTCCTTGTAGACGGTGAGGCGAACTGTGCCGGACGCTGGGTTCCGTGCACGAACCCACGGCAACTTGACGTGTCAAGGGGTAATCACCCCGCGCAGGTAACTCCTTTTGTCAGACGGGCTTTCAAACGCAGCGTCCTCCACGCACGCTGCTCTATATCGATCCCAACTCGCGTCGGAGCTGGGCGAGGAAGAGGAAGAAGATCGTCGCTTCTCCAGGACCTCGTGTCTTTTCTTCTTCCGTTTCCGGTCTCCTTTTTCCCAGAAGGGCTCCTGACCCTTTAATCACAACAACCGTTACTCGACTACACATTGATAAGCAAAGACCTGAATAGTAATTCACATAAATCCACATAAATCCGTAACACTAGCAAGAAATGCAGAAAAGGAATTGCCAAAATACCCTCTACACCCCACCTCAAATGACTGACACGAAACTCGCCAACCCTTCTCCCGGCACTCTGCCTCCAGCTCACTGTACTTTCCTCTCTTCCTCTCGTGCTCCTCCTCCATGTTCTCCTCCCAAGGTACAGACAATTCCCCTAAGATGACCTGTCTTGATCAAATGACAATGTCAGGCTGCAACCTTGTCACGCAGATCTCTTCTGGGAATACCAATTACGGCTTTAGGTCTGCCACCACCTGCCAATCACACAGCATCTGACAGCCCTCTTGCTTTCCACCTCCTCCTCTTTCCACCTCGTACCACTTGGCCCTCTTTGACAAACCACACCTCTCCCCCATCAGCCTCATTCTCCACTCTTCTCTCTCTCGACCTTAACACCTCTTGTCGCACCATCTGCAGTCTGCACCATCACCGCCAGCACCTGATCATGTTGCCACCTGTATTGTCCTGCTGCCAATGCTACTGAGCATGCACTCAGTGCATGCTGCACCGTTCCCAAACCTCCACACAAATAACATCTCTCCTCCTGCAACAACCCCCACAATCTCAAGTTTACTGGTGACGGAAGCACATCATACGTTGCCCGCAACAGGAAATTCAACAATATTGGCTCCATCCTCCAAATCTCTTGCCACTTCAACATCCTCACCTGCACACCTTCCCACCTAGTCCAAGCAATATATTGTTGCGGATATGAGGACTGTATTTTTTTTGATTGTGTTGTATCGTGGTAAATTGGTAATGAGATTGCTTGAGTCTGCGCCTCCTGCCTCCGGAGCTGTGTAAAGGTCAAAAGGGCGTCCCATAATTAGTCCACAAGCATACACGTCAGCCAATCATAGAATACCCCTGTTCGATAGTTATATCTTATTCTGTGTTTTAGGGTAAGGCTGTGTCTCCCATTAATTGAAATACTCCATTGCACCAGTGAAAGAGATAGATTCCCTTCATTCCCACTCCCAAAACTTCATTCCCACTCCCAAAACTTCATTCCCACTCCCAAAACTTCATTCCCACTCCCAAAACTTCCATTCCCATTCCCAAAACCTCCCTTCCAATTGCCAACTGCATTTTGGGCGGTTTTCTTCAACCACCATTGGCCACGAGGCAGGGTTGGGGAAGAAAGGCGTGTCTCCACCTCGTCATAGAGGGGAGGAGTGAGCCAGCCCCGAACAACCAACCGAGCACGAGGGGTTTGGTTTGAGAGGGCGGAGGAAGAGCGATCGGGGAGGTTCGCAAAGGTTCAAGGGTGGGGCTATAAATAACCCATGAGAGACGCCCCCAAGGGAGATGAGCTTTTACAGAGGAGAGACGAGTACAAAGGAAAGAGCTGGGTCGTCAGAGCAAGAGCGCGTAGAGAGGTCCATGACAAGAGCTGAGTTGGTCGTCGGGGTGGTCAGTGGTTGCGTTCAGTGGTTGCGTTGAGTGGTTGCGTTGGAGAAAGAGTGGTTGGACAAAAGAAAGAGAGAGGAGAGAACCCGTCACGCCAGACCCCCCACCAGCGCGTTGGCTCCGACCGTGATCCGACCCGTGATCCCGCGCACACGACAGGATCGGTGGCATCAGCGGCCGTCGAGGTCCAGCCCGACGTCCCGTGCGGGATCAAGCTCCAGCCAGCTCCGTGCCGTCCTCCCCCTCCAGCCACACACCTCCTTCCAGCCAATCCACTCTGCAATTCCCCGTGTGAGTCGTCTTTGTTTGTTCTGTCCTGGGTAGGTAATTAAGCTTGTATAAGGAATTCACTGTGTCACCTGCGTCTCATGTCCCTGTACATAATCGTGACTGCTCCTTCTTGATTATATGTGTAAATAATAAATCCAATTACTCTTCTGTACGTCTTCTCGTCTTATTCCTTTTTCCTCTTTGTATTCGGTCGCTTTAGAGTTTTCCCGATTGAATAGCGGTGGCGCGATCCAGCCAAAGTTTGGGGTAAATCGGGTGTTAGAGTCGGGGAATAACTGTTCGGTCGCGGTAATACACCACCGCTCGGTCAAAATAACATCTTGTCCGCGACCCGTAACAATATAATATATATATTGTTACGTGCTCCTCCCCAACCCCCCGGTCACGGTGTACCTCTGAGCCCCGAGAGGAGTCAAGGCAGAAAAATGTGTTATTCTGTATGTCAAAGATCAATGGTGAAGCCACACCAATTGTTACCAACAAACAAATATTGTACAAAGATCACACAAGAATAACAGTACAACAACAATAGTAATCACTTGTACAACCAATATATATTTCCTATGATGGTACCATCAGGTTCGTACAATATAACTCGCTGTGCTCCAAGTGAGCGAAAAGAAGAACATTCCCCAATGTCTCTATTCCGGCATCAAGCCCAAGTCGATCCGCTCAAGCGATCGTTAGAACGATGTCCAATCGAGACCAGAATCCCATTCGGATGACAGTCACAGTCACGCGGCCAAAGCTGCGCAAAGGTGCCCTCAAGGCGACGGGGAAATCCAAAGGCGCCCTCCAGGCGACTGGGAAATCACACCCTCGGGTATGGACGTTTCCCGGCTCCAAACCGGCGAACCGCAGATTTACCTTCAAAATCCACGTTACACACACACACACCAGATAAACGTCTGGATGCGGTGAAAATGGGTGAAGCGAAGTGAAAAACCTTGCGCGATGCACAAAGCGCGCGAGTCAAAATGGCCAACGGCCCGTTCTTGAGGCATAACGGCACGACGATGATTCTCCTCGGAATCAACCGCCAAAACCTGACACGCAGGTTGATCTGTCACAGCGATAACAACTGTCGCAAGAATCCCTTTCCCGGGAAACCCGAAGTTCGCTAGTGACCTCCGTTCGTCAACGTTTGCTCCAGACCTCAAAGCAGCTAGGCTTCTTCCCCGACTCGCTCGCTCCGCCTTCTCCTCCTCCTCTTCCTCTTCGTCGTTGTCCGGTTCCAGCTTCATTTAAAACATTGACTTTTTTACCTTTTGAAAATAGTAACCTCTATCTCCCTTAAACGACAACAATAATAGTACATGGAAGCAAAAATGTTTACAGTGGATGAAAACCACAACAACGGAAGTGACAAATCCGTAACTATATATATATATATACATATATATATATATATATATATATATATATATATATATATATATATATATATATATATATATATTGTTACGGATTCGTCGCTTCCGTTGTGGTTTATATATATATATATATATAACTGTGAGAAATAGTAGAAACTCCACAGTACGAGCAGGGCGTCTCATTTGTATTAAATAAATAATATGCACAGCATATGCTGTTTCCTTGCTTTATTCTCAGCATATAAAAAGGACAGAGCACAGACAAGTCACCATTGCACATGCTTGATGGGGGCTGATGGCTTCCTGCTGCGTGGAAGTTCTATCGAAGGGAACACTTATCAAGTGGAACTCGGTCGGGTGTGGTTCTCAGCACGATACCATTGATTTTAATTCTGGACAGTGCTGCTTGTGGTGCTTTGCTTTCGGAGGGTTAAGTTTGTGCAGCACATTCTTTAGATAATATACATTGCTGCCATAGATTGTCAGAGAGACAGGGGATGGATGTTGTTTTGAGATGGTGATAAGCTGATTAAGTGAGCAGCTTTATCCTGGTGGCAGTCAAGCTTCCCGAGTATTATTTCAGACTCTACCACTCAGGCAAGTGGCGGGAATTCCATAATGCAATGGAAAACTAGTCTTTATAAAGGGCTGAGTTTGTCTTTATCGACATAAAAATAAGGACCATGACTTTTTCTGAACCAAATGTTGAGGGAGGCGTGCTATTCCCTGCTAGAGCGGGGGTTACCCTTGTGGGCCCCCATGACGATCATCATGGTTCCCTTTTTGAGGCAATGTTTAAATGGTCGGATGCCCTTCCTGACGCCAACCCTCTTACGACACCCAGGGATATGGTGTACCTATTCTACACCGGGGCACACACCGGCACATTCATCCGAGCAAGCTGGTTCTCAATTTGCTGACCTCGGAAGGATGACAGGCTGAGTCAACCCACCTGGCGTTAATTCAGCGATCGACCGGGATTCAAACCCACGATGCTAGGATCCCATGCCAGCACCATAACTGCTAAGCCAACACCAGGCTTCGTGGGAATGAAGATGAAGTGATGTTTTGTGTGTGTGAGCCCTTCTTCAAAGCAGAGAGATATTGTCACTTTCAAAACAAAACAGTTTTGTGCAGAATGTAATTTGCACCTTCAGGTCATAATGCTGTGAAGTCGTTTGAAACCACACTAAAATTGTTGTATGATACAATTGTGATGCAAGTGTTCAGCAAGCTGATTGGCAAAGCATCTTGGAAATGGAAAGTTAAAAAAAAAAACCGTACAATTTTTGAATTTCATTTATTTATTTGCTGAAGCTTTCTTCACGATGGGAATTGCTATGGCTTGTTTAAATGAGGATTTTTTTTTTTTTTTTGTATACAAGATCGAGGCTCGTGAAAGAGCTAACATCAATCTCAAAAAAGAGATGGACACACAAAACATACAATAAAGGGAGCGGGAGACAAGATGGGGAGAGAGAGGGAAGCACACAAGTACAACAGCAGAGAACAGGGACTATGGAAGATCTGTGGGAGGGAGAGGGCTTGGGGGGAGGAGGCATGGTAAGGCGGGGGGGGGGGGGGGTGGGAAAGGTATAAAACACATGGACACTGCTAGAACTTCCAGGAAAGAAAGAGGTCGGGATTTCAAAAAAAAAAGTGGGTCTGGGATGAATTAACGGGGGTAGAAGAGATCAAGGTTTTGGATGGGGGAAGACAAGAGATGGTGGTGAACAGCTGTTTTAAAGACCTTGAGGGAGGAGTGGGATTGAAGAGAGTGAGGGAGTTTGTTCCAGAGGTGGGAGGAAAGAGGAATGAAAGGGTGAAGGTGAGCAGAGAGTATTGATTTTGGCAGTTTAACCATAAGAGGGGAGCAGGCAGCTCTTGTGCAACCTGTAGGAATATTTGGGGGACAGAGCACAAAGATAGCTGGGGGAGCAAGGCCGGAGAGGAGTCAGTAGAAGACACAAAGACCACCTACCTGCCTGCGGTGAGTGAGTGAGTAAAAGGCCCTCGGAGTTAGCTTCATTGGGGGAGATTCCAATGATTCTGAAAGCTTTGGTTTCAACAGCGTGAAGACGAGCTGTGTGTGAGGCTGGAGCACCGGCCCAGAGGGGAGAACATCTACATCTGCAGATGGAACTGCAGATGTAGATTGTATACCTTGTTGTATACCTTGTCTTGTTACCACGACAGGCATTGAGAAACCAAAGATGATTGAAATGGATCCAGTAAAGAAGTTTTGTTTTGCCATTGTTTGACTGGATTGCCTCTTGACTGATAGGTAAGAAGTGTTCCAAACATAATTGGGGGTGTTAGATAGCGAGAAAAGAAGTGCAGGAATATCCAGAGCAACGTTGTTCCCCATATATACAAAATTGATGCTCATGGAAGAGCTCAAAGCATGTTTGCATGCTTTTCTGTAAGTACTATCTTATCCTGAGGCAGAAACAAGTTTTCTTGATTGGAATAGAAACTGTCTCTAGAATAGGAGTTCTAACTAGTTTACAAAACTTATCATTGACAGGGAACAAAGTTTTGGTGTTTGAGGAAGAGTTCCCAAAAAGCATGCAAATACAAGTATAATAAGCACCTTCAGTTTTTATTATTTATATATTTTTTTGTAAACATATTTGAGGATCGTGGAAGAGCAAGAACACAGAACGGACCAGGACGCAGCATAACAAAAGGAACAGCAGAAGAAAGGGGAAAATAGATAGTGACAGACAAACAATGGGTGCAGGTAACGATGACGGGTAGGAGAGAATGCAACGGGTGGAGAAGATGGATACAGAAGCAAAGTTTTGGTTGTGTTGGGGCTGGTCTAACAGGTGAGAAAAGATTGTTTTGGATGGGGGATTATTTGAGATGTTTGTGAACAGCTGTCTTGAAGACATGGGTGGAATAATGAGATTGAAAAGAGTGTGGAAGGTTGTTCCACAGATAGGGCAAAAAGAGGAATAACAAACGTCGCCGTAAGTATTATGTTTTCAAGTTGTCCGTCTGTGCGTCCATGATAGGTTCTCGTTACCACGATAACTTGAGAATGTCTGAAGGGATCAAAGTCAAACTTGGTACAGGTGTGTATAATGATGTAAAGATGAAATTATTAAATTTTTGGATCACGATGTCAGAGGTCATGTTTGGTAAAAATCCTGTTACCACGATAACTTGTGAATCAGTGATGGGATTTTGACAGAAGATGGTAGAAATATGCATTATGATGCAAATATGAAGCGATTTGATTTTGATTCAGGTCCGGATCCAGATCCATCCTATTAGTGGGATACAAAACATAAACTGTTCAGCCTGTTGGAGGTATGCACTCCACCATATGCCGTTCTAGTTACCTCTGCCACTGAAGGTGGATGGAGGTTATGTTTTCACTCCTGTGTGTCTGTTTGTTTGTTTATCTGTGAAAAGGATTTTTCAAAAAAGTTGGAGACGGATTCTGACGGAATGTAGTGGGGAGGTTGGGTATGTGACACGGACGAAATGATTAGATTTTGGTGAAGATCCGGATCTGGATAAGACAATTTTTTCAAGTGATTCTTCATCATTGAGAGGTAGGGCTAAAACCAATATATAGCACGATATCTAAAAAATGTTCTGGATGGATTCGGACAAAACTTCGTGGATGAGTTGGGTAAGTGACAAGAACAAGCTGATTCTATTTTGGTCCAGATCTGGTACGAATGTAGATCTGGCCTATCAGTGGGATACAAAATGTAAACTGTTCAGCCTGGCAGAGGTATGCTCTCTGCCAAGTACGGTTCTAGTTTTATATATTTTGATTAGATCATACCAAAGACTTAAAATATGGTACGTTCTTCCTCCTTGCTCGACAATCGGCATCTATATAATAATAGCGTAAGGACTCGACTTTTGTTATCCCTTTTACACCGCACCCAGTGGCCCGATGCCCACGGCACTAATGGATTTACGATCTACGAACCGCGGTCTTTGTTTATCACGTACAGCTATACTTGAAAAATCTGAATTAGCCGACGTTGGGGCCCAAAAGCATCCGATTAACTGCCGATACGACGCCATCTTACGACGCCATCGTATTGGCGTCTGCTGGGCGAAGGCGAAGCGAGCCGTCCGCTGATTGGACAGTCGAGTGGTGTGAACATGGGTGGTGTGAACCAAATGGTCTTTTTATTCCCTTGAACATTTTAAATTAGGATATATAAGGAAACGTCTTTATTGTCATTTTAATAAAGTTAAATGGAGTGACGTTGCGATACTCGGGGTGCGTTGCATAAATCCTCGTAACTCAGAGAGGTGTAGCAGGTGGCGAGACGTAAGGAAGCTTAAAGATAACGAGCTGAAAACAGACGAACGATATGTCAATCTCTTTCTACACCGAACGGAAATAAAAGTATGAGAGCGGGAAGGCATGGCCTGAGCACTTCGAGCAGAGAGGACTGATTGGACTTAACTTAAAGAGAAAAAATTGGAGCTTAACGGAAGAAGAAGATCCCATGAACGCTCCCCTATGCCATCCATAATGGTACACTCTATCCATACACCACATCCTCCATTCCGTGGATGGTCCACGGGTTTCGGCTAGTCTATATAATAATAGCGTGAGGACTCGACTTTGTTATGCCTTTTACGCCGCACCCAGTGACCCGATGTCCACGGCACGAATGGATTTATGATCTATGAACCGCGCTCTTTGTTTATCACATACAGCCATACTCGAAAAATCTGAATTAGCTGACGTTGGGGCCCAAAAGCATCCGATTAACTGCCGATACGACGCCATCTTACGACGCCATCGTATTGGCGTCTGCTGGGCGAAGGCGAAGCAAGCCTTCCGCTGATTGGACAGGCGAAGGCGAAGGCGAAGGCAAGTCGTCCACTGAGTGGACAATCCAGAGCATGCATTTGTGCCGGTGTCGGCGATCGTTGTTCATATACGCACTCTTCATTCTCATCTTTCTTCCTAACTCTTACTCGGACAAGCAAATCCCCTATGCCATCCATAATGGTACACTCTATCCATACACCACATCCTCCCTTCCGTGGATGTTCCACGGGTTTCGGCTAGTTTAAAAGGATAGAGCACGGACAAACAACCCTAAGGTTGCAATACTAGTGCATGCTTTAATTAAGCCAGATCGCCTTCTCCTGCATCGAAGTTCCTTGTGAGGGAACATCTTTTTTTTTACAAGTTTTGTGAGGCTGTTGTTTGAGGGAATACAAAGTCAAGGCTTGTGGAATAGCCAGAACAGCTCGTGGAACATGTAGTATGGCTGATAGGTTGCAGGAATTGTGCCTTTGATGATACAAGCATGTCATTTGGCACACAGTCAGCGTATGTCCTGAGAAAGATATTTGGCTATGGGGCCATCGCAGATTTGTCCTTTTTTGAAAAATGGCCGCCATTGTTGTCACAGGACAAATCTGCGATGGCCCTACAGTCATATATCTTCCTTAGGGCATACTCTAACTGTGTGCCAAATGTCGTGCTTGTATCATCAAAGGCACAATTCTACCAAATATTTCACCTATCTGCCGTACTAAAAATTGGGCGCCATTTTTATTGGACACATCTGTGATGACTCTAATAGTCAATATTTAACTGTGTACCAAATACCATGCTTGCATGATTCAAACAACAGTTTATACAAATTAATATACCACGATCCCTGGTGTTGGGCTAGCGGCTAGGGTGCCAGCTTAGGATCCAAGGATCCTGGGTTCGAATCCCGGTCGATCGCTGAATTAACGCCAGGGGGGTTGACTCAGCCTGTCATCCTTCCGAGGTCGGCAAATTGAGTACCAGTACACTGGTAATTCCCTGTTTATCGTAAAAAGGTGACAAACAGGGTTGGCGGCAGGAAGGGCATCCGGCCGTAAAACATTGCTTCAAAAAGGGAACCAAAAAACAACAACAACCACGGTCCCCGAAAAGGCCAACCCCCGCTTTGCGGGGAAAAATGGCCTCTAAACGGTGGTTTATACCATATACCATAATATACCATATAAATGACGGCCATTTTAAAAACATTGTTGTCACAGGACAAATATATGATAACCCTATAGTTAGGGGTCTTTAATTATGTGCCAAATGTCAAGCTTGTATGACCACAACAACAGTTTACACACAGTAATGTACCAAATATATGTAAAATAAGCAATGGAGGCCATTTTGAAAAATGGCCGCCATTGTTGTGACAGGACAAATCTGTGATGGCCCTATAGCCAAATATAGGGAAAACAACCATACATCACAACCATACATCTTCCTTAGGGCATACTCTAACTGTGTGCCAACCCTCGTGCTTGTATCATCAAAGTCACAATTCTCCCAAATATTTCACATATCTGCCGTACTAATGGTGAAAATATGATATGTAAAAATAGGCAAGAGTAGGAACAGAGATGTAATAATGAGGTGTATGTCAATGTGGGACTTGTCTCAATCTTGCTTATCCCAAAACGACAAGGGCAAGAATACTGCTTTAGCAGAAGGAAATTAATGAATGTGCATGTTTTTAGAAATTTTGATTGTGACAATGATGAAAACTGTGAAATTTTTGCAGATCACATCATGAAAGTAAAGGTGGAGCCAGATCTCATGGATGGTTTTGAATCTGAAGGTATGCATTTCTTCAAAAGCATTTTGCATGCTTTCTTTTAACTTTGTAGTTTTATTATAAGGGCTGAGCTTGTAAAAAGTTTTACAGGTCTTTTTTTTTTGAAAAGGGATTTATTTTTTCTTTTCATCAAGACTAGAATATAAGACCCATCACTTCACTGACGGAAATACCAATCTTTGCTGCAATGGCTAATCTATGGGGGAAGAAAAAAAAAAAGGATACCTGGGAGATCGTGCTCTCCGTGCAGGGATAACCATCGTCACGTGACGGAAAGTAAAAAAAAAACCATGTACCCATAAAAAAATTTTTTTTTTTTTTTTTTTTTTAATTCAAATCATATATCTTTTTTTGGCTCACAAACACTCCCGGGGGTTACTCAAATCCACAGTAGTTAGATTTATTGAAATCTGTTAATCCATTCTCAAGTTATAACATGACAAACAGACAGACACAGCTCCTTTTATAATATAGATAGATTGTACAGGGGTCCTCGCTAAAAGTCTCCCTGCTAACCGTCGTTTCGCATACAAGTCCACAAGTTACTTAGGAAGCTTGTCATTGTACATTCAACAATTCCCCGCACCAGTTCTGTTGGACCAGTTACCAGGCGTCCCACCCCACAATGCTTTGCGTACCAGCTTCCCAGCGTTCCACCCCACAAGGCACGACGTTCTCTTCCCCTCAGACTCTATCTCACACTGTGTGTTGTTGGACATAACGCCTCCACTTACAGTACAGTACAGTACTGTATTTTTATATTGTGTTCTTTACTGCAGTAGTTGTTGAACAATGAGTAGTAAACAAATTCCTTCAAATGGTCACGAAAAGGGTGAACTTGCACGTAAGCGGCAACGCAGTAGTGTAACTTTGGATGAGACATAGTGAAACGAAATAAGAATGGTGAACGACCAGCCAATATCACTCGCTATCTTGGTTTTCTGCCGACGACTGTTGAAACTATTTTAAAGAACGCTGCCGAGAGCCATGTAGACAGCATGGCATGACGCGTAGCATGCAAGACGTGCTGTTCGGGTAACGCGGCCCGTGCTGCAGGCATGTGCAGGTGACATCCATTTGCACCCGTCTTTGGAAATGTTTTGTTTGGTTGGTTTGGGATATCTTCTCTAGCTTGCTGTCTTTGTGTTTGCATACACATTGGATTATGTAGTCTGTTGAACTTTTCATGTATTCAGCCAGTCTGACAGTTGTCATTCTGTGCACTTGGTTGAGTTCCATCAGGCTGCGACGACCTTCTTTTCGCCTCGGCAGGTACATTCTCGGGATGCACTGATTTTTTTTTCCTTGTTTTGGTATCTAGTTTGTTGATTTCCATTTGTGGCCAGTTTATTATTCTGCAACTATATTGGAATACTGGTTTTGTTAGTTGGTTGTGTGTGTGTGTGTCCGTGTGTCCAAAAGGTTAATGCTTTCGTACGATGCCCAATAGGCAAGGCTTATGCAACTGCTTAGCCAGCAGAGCCTTTTTTATTATTTAAATTTCTTGGCTGCTCCCAGAACTTCTTTTTGTACCACAAACAGGCTAATGTGTGGCAGGCATTTTCTATAGTGAGGGTGCATGCAGCAATAGCTGATGTGGCACTTGCTTCTTGGTACCCACTGCAATGATAGGGCTGATCTCGACTTCATGTCTTGCAGGGTTAGACCAGTTCTCTCCAGGGGACTAGTGTGAGTTACTCCTATTGAGGAGTGGTCCAACAGTATGACTGTGTATTCTGGCTCTTCGGGGTTAGGATGTGTGTGTTTGATTGACCATGTACTTCAGCTTTTGTGCTGAGGTACATTGTCGGGACATGGTACAATTGGTACAGTCTTGTTGGACTGTGTACTTTGGCTGTGGGGTCAAGGCGCATTTTCGAAGCTGTTTTGAAATGGTTTTTTTTTTTTTGTAGAAGGCGAGTGTCAACAAGCCTGGAACACGTGTCCGTGGATGTTTCCCCTCCGATGTGGACTGGTCTATAAAATTTAAAATTTAATTATCTTCCTGGTATTGGTTGGGGTACAGTCCTATGGGGATGTAGGAGCTGTAGTTCTGCTAAACGTATGCCTAATAGGCAGCATCTATGCAACCGTTTCGCCAGCAGAGCCTTTTTTTTTTTTAGCTCACCTGGAACAAAAATTGTTTCTCGGCAGGTACATTCTCGATGTAGACAAGAAGAATTGCATTTGTGCGGTGTCCGTCAGTGAGTGCATTTGTGCTGTGTCCGTCAGTGAGTGCATTTGTGCGGTTTCCGTCAGTCAGGCTGTATGTAAATTCTCAGAACTTCTTCTCCGAAGCTACACACAGAATTTCGTTTCTGAGAATGGAGGGTAGACCACCTTCTCCCACCATCCCCAAAATAGGTATTTGCTTTCTTCTCAGAAACTACACACATTATTTCGATGAAACTTGACCACAACCTTCATCACCCGTAATGGACTAAAGTTTGTTCACTGCATTCAAAATATCTGGGGTTTGCCCCCAAAAATAGGTATTTACTTTCTTTACTGTTGCATATTTTGTAGGTCATCCATGCCTACCAGTCGTTCTCTGGTTCTACCAGGTGACCCCATGAGCATTGCCCCTATTTTTTAATTAAAAAAAAATCATAAATATATATATTTATATATATACAGTCACGTGAAAAAGTAAGTACACCCCATGTAAAGTTTTGACTTTTTCAACATATTTCAACATACAGCTATTTCATCTTCATTTCAACAATATTGATAGATAAAGGTGATATAATATAACAAATATCATGAAACATTTACATTTTGTAGTCCATTGTATAATTTAAATAAACATAAATGCAAATTTTGCATGTGGAAAAAGTAAGTACACCCCTACATTTATCACTACTTCAAATACCTAAAATTAGAATCAGGTGCACCAGCTCAGGTGCAAATGATTGGAACATCGTTAGAGAGGATCTTGGAGGAACCTGTCTTATTTAAACCTCAGACATTTAGTTTGGTTAGCTCTTTGTTGTTGAAGTATGCGGCGTCACCATGCCTAGATCAAAAGAGCTCTCTGAGGCCTTCAGAAAGAAGGTTATAGATGCCTACGAGTCTCGGAGGGGATTTAAAAAGATCTCCAAACAATTTTAAAACAATAATTTGACTGTCTGGAAGATCATCGACAAGTGGAGAAGATTCCAAACAACTACCAACTTGTTCAGGCCAGGCCGCCCCAGCAAGTTCAGCCCGAGAGCAGACCGCAAGATGCTGAAAGAAGTCTCGAAGAACCCCAGAATGTCATCACAGGACCTACAGGTTTGCCGTCAACAACCAACACACCAACCCAGTTCCAATTTAAAAACATGCTGCAAAGTCTCTCTCTTTCACACAAACACACACACACACACACTGCACAAAATATAGCCGACATGCACGTTTGGCACCAAAGGCTTGGCCTGCGGGTGGGTGTGGGGGGGGGGGGGGGCACAATAACTCATTTGGGTGGGCATGGCCCGCGAATGCCCCCCCCCCCATGACGCAGACCCTGCTTACGGCGTCGCAACGAGGCACAGCCCTCTGGCTTTGACGAGCCCTCTGACGTTGAGCGCTTCTCTGGTGCTTCAGCTGACGCAATCCTGGACGAGTTAGAGGCACGTAGGGGTGGTCAATAAGACTCCACCCAAGCCTCGGAACCTACCCAACCACCTAAGCCCCTCATCGTTCCCAAATAGGTAAATAAAATGGTAAAAAAGTGCTTTTTTTACCATTTTATTTTTATTTACATATTGTGATTCTTGTTTTAATGTTTCTTTTTATGTTAATGTTTCTTTATATGGTAGAAACACTTGGTAAAAAAGTGGCAAAAATAGGTTAAATATGTGGTCAACTTGGGGGTCCTGGCACCAATTAGAATTATTACCATACGTTCTTCAGTTCGGCTATCGGCTATCGCGATTTCGGCTAACGCGCACCGATAGCGGCACCAATTAGGCGCGATAGCCGAGGGTTGAGTGTACAGAAAATAATATAAGGGTTTATTGGGAAAAGCAAGGACAGGAAAAGCACCGCCGGTAATACACATCCTAAATCGGGATCCCGCACACCGACTTCAGAAACAAAACGAGGGATTATGAATTACGAAAGAAACACGTCTTTTGTGCAAAATGTACACGGAGCTCGGGCTTATCTGTCTCGTCGTCTTCCTTGGCTGCTGTCCAACACCGCTCCACCCGGCCCGACCGCACACCACGAGGTCCTTCACTCCAAGTCCCACAAGGCCTCACTCCAAGCGCCACGTGTCCCACGCAGGCTAGCGGCTCCACACGAGGTCGACTCGGACCAAAGTCCTGCCGCGTCTCAAACCCAACTGCTCAAAACGGACTCGGGCTCTGCACTGCAGTGCCAGGAATCCAACTGCTCAGGATCAACTGCCAACTCTGCCCGTGCGCACCTCAAACGAACTGCCTGGCGTTCTTTGATCTGACCTTCTCAACTGCGCAATGGCGTTCGGCAACTCGCAATTTCCAACTCTCTCTCAACTGCGCAATGGCATTCGGCAACTAACTCGTACGAACTGTACTCGTATCGACTCTCGATCACGGTCTCTCTGAAACTGGCGCTCTGCCCTCGTTATAGCCTCAGCCTGTGACGTCAGCCCTGGCATGCTGCCAGCCAATCAGAGCCTCCACCGAATCGCCGGCACGCCCACTGCGCCACTCCCACTCTCGTCCTCTGTTCCTTGTGTTATAGCACGTGCTACGCGAGGTGGATCGGCCTCTCGGAGGTGTAAATGGCGGCGGCCATTATCGGCGGTGTCCTGGCCTGCTTTCTTCCGAGGTCATGTCGGGGGGGGGGAGGGGGAAGGGCGTTATTAGTGTTGTACGAAGGGATCCTAACCAAGTGTCTATGTGGTCTGCAGTGCCAAAAGGGACAAAGGTTTGGCTAAACCAGGTGAGACAAACAAGGGCTCTACTCATTAATCCCTACACTACTTAACACACGAATCTCCTGGTAGATTCACAATCGTACATCTTCGCCGACAAAACGCCGACACATGACTTATTATAGGAAGAGTTCCTTACCACGACATCTTGAAGCATGGTACCTACTCAGATCTACTCTGCTCTCCATATATCACTATCCAAATTCATAACTATATATATATATATATATAACTATCGCTAAACCTTAAAGAACACTAAAAACACATTTTAGTCATATTTTTAAATGAGTAATGAACACAATTAATAAATGAATTTGTAAAGAATAATAAACAAAATTAATAAGATTATGTTATTCACCTTATGTTATTGTTATTTATGTTATTTATGTTATGATGTTATTCACCATTCACCTTATGTTATCCACTTCCGTTGATGGGTTTTGGCACGGAGGGGACACGGAAGTGTGGCCTTGGTGGTGCTTTGACCCTTGACGTGTGCTGCGCCCGCTGGGGTGCTCATTACGTTGTCCGGTTCTGCATTGAGGAATATACTGGCTTTGAAATAATCCCATCTCCTGGACCTTTTTGTATGCGGCAAAGGGAGACATCAAAGTCCTTTCCAAGGGTATGGTGCTGACCGGGCCGCCGTGGTGCTGACCGGGCAAACGTGGTGTGGTGCTGACCGGGCCACCGTGGTGCTGACCGGGCCGCCGTGGTGCTGACTGGGCAAATGTGGCGTGGTGCTGACGGGGCCCCCGCAGCCGTGATGCTGACGGGGCCCCCGCAGCCGTGATGCTGACGGGGCCCCCGCAGCCGTGATGCTGACGGGGCCCCCGCAGCCGTGATGCCCCCTCACCCCCCTCACCCCCCTCCTCCCCCCCACCCCCCCCAGAATTTCCATGTTTTAAACGTTTCCCAGTGTGTACCCTGGATTAGAATAGGTACACCGTATCCCTGCATGTCGTAAGAGGCGACTAAGAGGGTTGGCGTCAGGAAGGGCATCCGGCCATAAAAAAAAACAAAAAAACATTGCCTCAAAAAGAGAACCATGACAATTACAACTACATATGGGCAGGGTACAGCCCGAAGTGGAGATCGGTTTCTGAGGTTTGGGACGTGGAATGTAGGGACACTGACAGGGAGATCAGGAGAAGTGGTGGAAGTATTGGTCAGAAGAATAGTGGACATATGTTGTGTGCAAGAGACGAGATGGAAGGGAAGTGGTGTGAGAATGGTGAAGGGTAGGCAGGGACAGAAATACAAGTTTGTGTGGCAAGGGTGCCTGGAGGGCATGAATGGTGTTGGTGTCCTGTTTTCTGAGGAGTTTGTAGACAGTGAGGTGAGTGTGATGAGAGTGAGTGATAGGTTGATGATGGTGAAAATGATGATTGGAAAGCTCTTGGTGAACGTCATCTCGGGATATGCTCCGCAGGTCGGTCGGAGCGATGAAGAGAAGGACAGGTTCTGGTGTGCGATAGAGAAGCTGATGGAAAACGTGAAAGATGAGGAAGTTGTTGTGGTAGGAGGAGACCTAAATGGACATGTGGGAAGGAGTATGGATGGTTTTGAGGGAGTTCATGGGGGTTACGGATATGGTGTGAGAAATGGAGAAGGTGAAAGGATTTTGGAGTTTGCTGATTGAGCTGATTTGTTGATTTGTAATACTCAGTTCCAGAAAGAGGATAATAATCTTGTTACATACACGTCAGGTGGGTCGACGACAACCGTTGACTACCTGATGGTGCGTAGGCGAGATAGGGGGCACCTCCGGGACACAAATGTGATCCCGGGGGAGGAGGCTGTTTCACAGCACCACTTGGTTGTCTGCGACATAAGGGTGAAAGGTGCGAGGAGAGCTCGGCGGGTGAAGTACCAACCGAGAATGAAGGTGTGGAGGTTGAAAGAGGTGACAGTAAGGGAGGCATTAAAAGAGAGGCTGAGTAGGGTCGAGGATGATGTGGTTGAGCTTGAAAGTGGTTGGATGTCAATGAAAGATAGTCTGTTGGGAGCCGTTGGTGAGGTATGTGGATGGACAAAAGGACCTGGTGGGATGATGAAGTTGGAAAGAGGATTGACGAGAAGAGGAAGAAGTTCAAGGAGTGGCAGAAGGCGAAGGGTACGGGAGCAGAAACAGCAGAGCATGAAAGTTATAAGGCAGCCAAGAAGGCTGCAAAGAAAGAGATAGCAAAGGCGCAGGAGGCATGTAGGAAAATGTTCGGAGAATTCTTGGATTCGGAAGAGGGTCAGAGAGCAGTATTCAGGATTGCAAAGCAGATAGCGAAAGAGAGGTGTGATGTGATAGGGGTGAGTTGCTTGAAGGATGAAGTGGGACAAATCATTGTGGACCCAGATGGAATTAAAGGAAGATGGAAAAGATATATGGAAATGCTGTTGAATACAGAGAATGAATGGGATGGCAACATAGAGAGTAACCCAGTTTTAGGACCGGCAGAGAAGATAACTGAGAAGGAAGTTGAGGAAGCGATAAAAGCAATGAAGAGTAGAAAAGCGGGAGGGCCGACGGGAGTTGTGGGAGATATGTTGAAGGCAGCGGGAAGTTGGGGTGTGAAGAGAATGACAGAGATCTGTAATCTGGCGGTGAAAGAAGGCCACATTCCAGTGGATTGGGAACTGAGTACCCTCGTCCCTCTATATAAGGGGAAAGGTGACCCTCTAGAGTGTGGCTCGTACCGAGCGATAAAGTTATTGGAGCATGGAATGAAGGTATTGGAAAGGGTGTTGGAGAGGATAACGAAGAAAGTGAAGATCGACGAAATGCAGTTTGGATTTATGCCAGGAAGAGGAACGACAGACGCGCTTTTTATTGTGAGGCAGTTGTAGGAGAAGTACATGGAGAAGAGGAAGAAGTTGTTTCTTGGGTTTGTTGATCTGGAGAAAGCATTCGATAGGATTCCACGCAAATTATTGACATGGGCAATGAGGAAGTTAGGAGTGGAGGAATGGTTGATCAGAGTAGTGATGGCAATGTACAAAAGAGCGCGCACAGCTGTAAGGATGAAGGATGGGAACAGTGGTGAGTTTCAGGTGAAGGTGGGAGTGCATCAGGGGTCGGTACCAAGTCCACTACTATTTGTAGCTGTGATGGAGGTGCTGGCTCAGAACGTAAAGGAGGGTTTACCGTGGGAGTTGTTGTATGCAGATGATCTGGTGTTGATTGCGGAAAGTATGGATGGACTGAAGGAAAAGATGAACAAGTGGAAGGAATGTATGGAGACAAAAGGTCTGAAGGTGAATATCGGAAAGACGAAGGTGATGGCAAGTGGTAAAGCATGTGGTGAGGTGGAAAGAACTGGGAAGTGGCCCTGTGCTGTGTGCAGGAAGGTTGTCGGAGTGAACTCCATTCAATGTACAATGTGCGCTGAGTGGGTTCATCAAAAATGTATTGGTCTGAGAGGGTCATTAAACAGTGTGGCAGCTACATTCAAATGTAAGGTGTGCACAGAGGGAGCTGCACATGGAGGAAATGTTGAGTTGGATCTTGGAGACGGCGTGAAGCTGGAAGGTGTGAAAACATTTTGCTACCTCGGAGACATGCTGAATGGAGAAGCTGGATCAGACTCGGCAACGGTTGCTGAAGTGAGATGTGCATGGAAGAAGTTTCGGGAACTGAGTGGCGTGCTGATGAGGAGGGGAGTGTCGTTGAAGCTGAAGGGAAAGGTGTGTGCTGCATGTGTGAGAAGTGTTGTGATTTATGGGAGCGAGACATGGGTAATGAACATAGAGCAGCAACGGAGGTTGGAAAGGGTGGAAATACGAATGGTTCGATGGATGTGCGGAGTATCGTTGAGTGAGAGGAAGACAAATGATGAATTGCGAAAAATGATGGGAATAGAGCCTGTAATTGATGCTGTGAAGAGGAACAGGTTGAGATGGTTTGGTCATGTGTTGAGGAAGGATGAAAGTGACTGGTTGAGAAGAGTGATGGAAATGAATGTAGAAGGAAGTAGAGGACGGGGAAGACCGAGAATGACTTGGCTAAAGATGGTGGAAGAAGAAATGCGGGCAAGGGGGTTAACATGGAGAGATGCAGAAAATAGGGCAAGATGGAGAAGATTGTCATGGGGACCGCAAGGCTAACCCCCGCTCTAGCAGGGAAAATGGCCTTAAAATGCATGTTGTTGTTGTATTCACCTTAAACATGGCGTAACTTCTGAACACAAACACACATTTTAGCAGTCTTAGCCGGCGGCGCTTTTTCAGTGACGTATGCGAGAATACGTTCCCTATCATGAATGATGGTCGATACCGTCGACTGTGGCAGCCCTAAGGCATAGACCTTATCGCGAATCGGTAAATATCAACAGAGGGCGCTCCACCGCAAAGCATGATGGGATCGAAAAGGGGGCAAACGTAAACACGAACCCAGAAGAGGAAGCGTCTATCTACGATCGACGCTGTGTTTACGGAAAGGAAGATGGCTAATGTGAAAGAAATTCAGCGTTTTTTGGCATTAAAATCCAGCGATTTAAAGAAATATTTGAGGGAAAGGGGGGGTTCCCATTGGAGAAGAGAAACAACCTGCTTATGCAAGAACAGTTCCTGAATGTTGAAACCTCGATCGGCCATACACATATCGCTGGGCTGGAACTTGTCTACAATGTTCGTCATCTTTACAATTTTTTTGTCCGACGTGTTTCCTCCTGTAGGTTTGGAAATGTATGAAATTGTTCCACTAGGTGTAATACCAACAAGGCACTTGAGAGTAGGTCTTGACTTATATTGGCTGTACACTTGCGAACAAAACTTGGGAGACGGTGCTTTGTCCTAATCCAAAGCGAAATGCGAGGTCCTCCTCGTGAAGATTAAGCCGAAGCTTCATGAGTGTCATGAGTAGTTGATCCTCTAAAGATTGAGATCGCTTAACTCCGAGTTTTGTAGTATTGTTTATTTGCCAGGTCTTGTCTTCCATTTATAATTTCCCCTCATAATAATGAAGGTTCTGTGCATGAGGGGATACTTCTGCTAATAACCACTTAAACAGGTCATGACTAGGTAAACCTGTATAAAGTTTCACAAGTTCATCACAGTTTGCTATGTCCGAAACAGTAAGCTTCTTGTTACATACTGCAATGGCGGCTTTCAGTTTTAATAATAATAATAATTAATCATTCATTTATTTTGTATAGCGCTTTTCCATTAGCTCAAAGGCGCTTTGACAGAGTGGAAAACATAATGCATAACAATACATGAAAACAACAATTGCAAAAAGACAAGAATCAATCGGGAAATATTTAAAGCAAAAGGAGGGAGAAGGGGAAGAGATAGTCAGGGGTTAAATGCTGTGGGTTGAATGTTGAATGCAGTGTTGAACAGGTGGGTCTTTAGTGATGTTTTGAATGTGGTGAGTGAGGAGGAGTCTCTGATGGTGTGAGGTAGTGAGTTCCAGAGGATGGGAGCAGCGATGGAGAAGGCCCTGTCCCCCCAGGATCTGAATTTGGTCTGGATGGAGGGGGTCAGGAGGTTGGTACCAGCAGAGCGGAGGTTGCGGGTGGGAGTGTGTCTGGAGAGGAGGTCAGCCAGGTAGGATGGGGCCAGGTTATGGAGGGCTTTGTATGTCAAGAGGAGGATTTTGTACTGGATTCTCTGGGGGATGGGGAGCCAGTGAAGCTTGTAAAGGACGGGGGTGATGTGGTCACGGGTCCGGGAATGGGTGAGTAGACGGGCAGCGGAGTTCTGAATGTATTGGAGTTTATTGGTGATTTTTGAGGGTGAACCATAGAGGAGGCTATTGCAGTAGTCCAGACGGGAGGTGATGAAGGTTTGCGACGGTGTCCTTGGCTTGCAAATACTGGCTCATGAGCTGATCACAGTTCACAGTTAATTTGTTGATTTGTCACAGTAAAAAAGTCCTAAAAGTAGTTTAAAGTGGTAAGGATCACGTAGTGTGTCAATGTAAACAAGCAGTCTGTCAAAGTGACAGCGACCGCCAGCGGCGCTATTGCCCCTTTTCCGATCCCATGACGCATTGCGGTTCCGATTCGCGATAAGGTCTACGTGCTATCACCGACACTTTTTCACCTTTTTCATACCTTTTAATCAGATTTAACTTATCTTCGATCATAACCACATTACGCTTGGAAACACGAGCACTATCCTTCTTAGGACCCATGGCTAACACAGACACAGTAAAGGAATACTGTACGTCGCCTCTGTTTTGAATGACATCCAGCAGCTACGCGTACGTACAGTATACTGTACGTACATTTTTTTTAAAATTTTTAATGTGCTTTTTATTGTATTTTAAATTGTTTTTTTTAGCTTCTTTTATTGTTAATTTATGTACTATTTTATTTATTTTAAATATATTTTTAAGGAAAAATTAATTTTTTTCACGTCCGTAGGAGTGACATAAAGTCGCACATAATGACATTCGCTGAACTGAAATTTACTCTAGAAGAGTGACGTAAAGTCGGATTTGACGTAGGTCAAAATGGCGTAAAACGGGGTATGACTGTACAACCATTATTCAATCGTAATGTTAAATCGTTAAACGTTAATAGTGTTTATCGTTTTGTTAAAGTATCAATTGATGATTGGAATTGAGTGAATACAATTACGATTTTGAATTCGTAATTGTATTCACCCAACCGTACGGAACTTCACATCAGGATTTGAATATTTGTTTATGTCACGAATGTTGTTAAAAGTTTGTTTTTTATATTAATGTTATTTCATTTGTGATTGGCGTTATGCTGTTTGGAATGAAAAAAGAGATATCAAGTTCAAGGGAATGATGAAATGCTGTGATGGTTTCTACTTTCTAAACGTGAATTCGCGGATCGCCATATGCAGATTCGCCATTGACTGGGTATGGAACAAACGTACCTGTTTGTTTGCCAACGGGTACGTTTTTCATGGATGTCCTTCACGAACTTGCTGTCCATGTCTGATGTGCGACTGAAGGTGCTGCAGGAATGTGGAATTTATTGGTTTCATGCTAACATTCGCCGTTTCTGCATTGCTTGTTTGATTCTGGCCTCCCACCCATGCATAGCACGGGTACCTCACTAGTTATTAAAATTGTTGGTTGGGGGCTTTACCTAAATGCTTTTGAATGACAGTTGTAAATTGCAAGGCTTTATTCTTCTCAAGTAGAATTTCGAAATTTTCTCAGATTTATTCAGTTAATTTGTTTAACCAACTTTTGCTTGAATTTGGAGCAGAAACTGTGCAAGGATGTTTTTTCTTCTTTTTGTTTTTCTTCTCGTAGGACTTGATGTGAAGGTGGAACCTGCGCTTGGAGATGGTCCTTCTAATGAAGGTAAAGAAAGATGTGAATGAACAATCATTGCTTAGAGTGAAGAGATTTTTCTGAATGATTTATTTCCATCAATTTAAAGAACCTTGATTATTTGTGTGCTTATTAAGCCACTCCCAAATAAATCTTTATATTTTCAAGACGTGGTATGGTGTGGTATGACAGGGGGTGGTGGACAGATATTTACCAGCATCTGAACATGTTTTGGTATATTCTAATGGCTTTGCTGGTTTGGGTATTGTTGGCTTGTTGATGGCATGTAACCCAATAATGAAGAGAATATTTTACCAAGTAAAGATGAGTGGACTTCCTTTAAAATGGTCTTTTCGAAGAGTTTTGATAACATAATTGCAAGATAAAGTTCAATTCATGGTTTCCTTTTTGAAAATCTTTTTACTTATCTTGTAAATCTCATCTAAAATAGTTTTCGAGGGAACATACTGTATGTAGTAACTTTGCTGTAGTTCATTATAGAAGAGGGATTGTGGATATTATAGAATAGTGATTTTGAAGGAAATGAATGAATAATGTCGTTCTTCCAAGGTTGCAAACAATGCCTTTTGAGATCTCATAAGTGACAAAAAGAGATCGATATGCATAAAGTTTGAGATTGGTGTGAAAGGAAGTGTCAACTTGTGGAGGTGGGTGGAGCAAATTGATGAACGGCATCAAGGTTTTAGTTTCGTTTGGGAAAGCAGGTACTTTCTCGGAACACAACAGAAACCTTGAAGGTACTTTTTTATTTTTGCTTTGTCTGCTTTGTCCTGAAACCTATTTAATTGATTTATTTATGGGGTTTGTGTGTCAATGTATTGGCTGAATCGGAAGTGTTCAGTCACCTTCCGTTTTTGAAACTGTTCAGTAAGCCTGCTTGCAATTGGACATTGTGGAATGACACAATCATGTGTTCATGACTGATTTACCAATCCAAGTGGGTGTTAGCAAAGTTGAACACACACTCTTCCCAGATTAAACATCATACAAACTTAACTTGTGGTCATCAGTAAAATATTTGACAGCAATGCCACATAAAAAGTGTGCAAGGAACATGCCGCATTCTGAGGTATATTTCTTGTGTGTGTGTGTGTGTGTGTGTGTGTGTGTGTGTGTGTGTGTGTGTGTGTGTGTGTGTGTGTGTGTGTGTGTGTGTGTGTGTGTGTGTGTGTGTGTGTGTGTGTGTGTGTGTGTGTGTGTGTGTGTGTGTGTGTGTGTGTGTGTGTGTGTGTGTGTGTTTGTGTGTGTTTGTGTGTGTTTGTCGCACTACTCCTCCTACAGTTCTGGGCAGATTACATCCTCACTTGCGACATCAGCATGACCCCAATTAATGTATAGGGGTGGTTTTATCTTTGTGTGTGGGGGAGGTGTGTGTGGGGGAGGGGAATGCAAATTCTCTATGTAAATGTTCAATGTATCGTGTAGCACCACCTCCTGGTGGGAGAGGGTATTGCAAGTCTCCACCCTTTACAGTACAGTATTCCTGTCCCCACGTTTTCCAGTGCAGTGATGAGTTTTGAATTACGCAGCAAGAGGTAATTGCATGTTTGAATGAAGATAACAACATAACCCCCCTGGCCACTTCCGTAGGGAGTGGGCCCTTCTAGTGTATTTTAATGCAGTTGCTCAAAGTGCTACAGGCTGCTTCTTTTCCACATTGTGTATGAATGAAAATGAATGAATGATCGTTTTAAGACCATTTTTCTCTGCTAGAGCGGGGGTTAGCCTTGCGGGCCCCATGACAATCATGGTTCCCTGTTTGAGGCAATGTTTTTATGGCCGGATGCCCTTCCTGACGCCAACCCTTGGTCACGCTATTACGATGCGCAGGGATAAGGTGTACCTATTCTAAATCGGGGTACACACCATGATCATTCATCCCAGCAAACTGGTACTCAATTTGCCGACCTCGGAAGGATGACAGGCTAAGTCAACCCCCCTGGCGTTAATTCAGCTTTTCGTTGGCTTTACCATATTGTGTATGATCAAATAAACTAAACTTATTGAAAAAATAAAGTTTAAAAATTGTGAAAATGTATGGTTGGATTAATTGTGTTAATTGACTATAACATCTGCAACATTATATGCATACCTTGCTGTCAAAAGAGAATATATTCTGAAAGTTGTCATATAGTTGTAAGATTTATTGTAGGCTATTGGACAATAACAGTTACTGTCTGGAAATTTTCTCAATTGTCTGAAATTTGTGACAACCTTCAGAACATGGCTAAGTCAACCCCCCTGGCGTTAATTCAGCTTTTCGTTGGCTTTACCATATTGTGTATGATCAAATAAACTAAACTTATTGAAAAAATAAAGTTTAATTGGGTTTGTTGTGATTTTCAAGTTAGCAATCCGGTTCAGGATGATGGAGGAGGGATGGAATGAATGTGAAATACGTGGGGACAGGAATACTGTACTGTAAAGGGTGGAGACTTGCAATACCCTCTCCCACCAGGAGGTGGTGCTACACGATACATTGAACATTTACATAGAGAATTTGCATTCCCCTCCCCCACACACACCTCCCCCACACACAAAGATAAAACCACCCCTATACATCACTCTCCCCCCGTTGGTATTTTTGTGCATATAAGATTGTTCATAGTTCTGTTTAAATATTTTTAAATATGTTTAACCTTTCCCCTTCTGTTTTTTATTCAGTGGTATATTACAACACGCTGTTTTTCTTCCTATTTAAAAGGCTTTTCTCAATTTCCTCTCCAACTCATTCCACTTCAAAAAAATGAAATTCAATATCTTATACGTCTCCCTCACTACATGGTCTAAATTCACATTCATTCCATCCCTCCTCCATCATCCTGAACCGGATTGCTAACTTGAAAATCACAACAAACCCAATTTGTTATCAATGTTCGTCTTTCATTAATCATCCACTTTCTAAACTCCCCTCTTGCCCCTCCCATCCAAATCCCCCCCCTTGCACCTACACTCCGAAACTTCCCCCTTGCCCCTCCACTCTTAAACTCCCCCCTTGCCCCTCCACTCCTGAACTCCCCCCTTGCCCTTCCCCTCCTAAACTTCCCCTTTGCCCCTCCCCTCCTAATCCCCCCCCTTGCCCCTCCACTCCTGATCTCCCCCCTTTCCCCTTCCCTCCAAAACTCCCCCCTTGCCCCTCCCCTCCTAAACTCCCCCCTCACTCCTGCCCTTCAAAACTCCCCCCCAATCCCTCCCATTCAATTCTCCCCCCATACCATTCCTCTCCAATTCTCTCTCCGCCCCCCTCCTCCTCCAAGCTGCCTCCTCCCCACTTCGTCTCCCTTCTATCTCATACCTCCACCCCCCCAAACCTTCTACTTTCCTCTGCCCCCCCTCAAACAACCCCTCACTGTGCCGCATCCCTTCACCAGCAAACCTTTCATCCTCCTCATCCTTCCCTTTCTTGGAACTCTTCTGCAACATCTGAAACACTATCAACTGCTCTCCCTACCTCCCCCTCTCATCCTTCATCTTACCCTACTCCTCCCCTCCCCTGTCCTGTACCCGATGCTCCCCCTCTCTCTTCATTAACGGTATGGACCTCAAACATCCGGGGCCTTCGCTCAAACCTGACTGATCTCTCCATACAGGTTGCTTCTGACAATCCAGACTTGATCTGCTTAACAGAGACTTTCCTCCTTCAAGATGTCTCTGATTCCTTAATATCTCTTCCTGGTTACTCCCTCCTCCGGTATGATAGACCTGAGCCTCGGCCTGGTGGTGGGGTGGCTATCTTTGTCAAAAACTCTCTTCCTCACTCTCCTTGCACTGCTCTCTTTCCTCCTCACCCGCAGGAGTACCTCTGGTTACGGCTTCCTCTCCGCTCCCACCTTTTGTTCATATGTGTTCTGTACCGTCCCCCAAACAGTGATGACTCCATCTACATTTCAATGTCTGACAACATGGACCAACTTCTATCCACTCATCCCAACTCTCTCTTCCTCATATGTGGTGACTTCAACTGTCATCATGCCACCTGGTTGGGTGTGGGTTCCTCTCTCACTAGTCATGGCACCTCAGCAAAGGACTTCTGTGACTCACTGGGATTGACACAATCTGTCAATTTCCCGACCCGGATCTCAGCCAATGGAGTATCTTCTCTTCTAGACTTGGTTATGACAAACTTCCCTGCTAATGTCTGCTGCTCTTCTTCTGCTCCAATCGGTTCTTCTGATCATGTGCTTGTCAAAGTGGACATCTCTCTGGCCATTCTCAGAGAGCCTCCTCAGCGTCGACGAGTCTGGCATTTCACTCAGGCCGACTGGGACGGTCTTCAAGCAGCCATCAATCGTCTGGATTGGTCTCCCATCTCCACTGCCTCTGACATCAATTCTTCCTGGGAATTCTTCCAAAGCAAACTGATCTCTCTCATGCACAGATTTATCCCATCTCGCCTTCAATTGTCTTACCCTTCCTCCCGTCCATGGTACACTGAATCTTGTGGTGAGGCAGTTGCCCTGAAACAACTTGCCTTTGCCTCTTGGAAGGCTAATCCAACTGAAGGAAATCTCAGTTCCTTCCACCAAGCTCGGAACAAGTGTGTGTCTACCCTCAGGAGTGCCAGGAAGCACTATCTCTCCTCACTCAAGAATGAACTCTCAAACCTGTCTCCTTCCTCCAAATCCTGGTGGCGTCTGGTCAAATCCGTTTCTGGTGTTTGTTCCCCCTCCATCCCCTCCCTTACCTCAAATGGCCACACAGTTGACATCGCACGTGACAAAGCCGAATGCCTCAACTCTGTGTTCGCCTCGAAATCCTTAGTCCCAAACCCATCTCTCTCTGTTCCCACCTTTCCCAGTCGAACCCAACTGCTCCTGGACTCTGTGTCCTTCTCTCCTGACAAGGTGGAGGAGTTTTTGTCAAACCTCGACTCTGATTCTGCAACTGGACCAGACGGCATCAGCCCACGGGTCTTAAAATCCTGCTCTGCCGCTCTATCTCAACCTCTCTCTGTTCTTTTCACCCTATCTTTTGCTCAAGGTCATCTGCCAGCATCCTGGAAATCAGCTAACATTACCGCTTTACACAAAAAAGGTGCAAAAACAGATCCTTGCAACTACAGACTAATCAGCCTGCTCCCAATTATCAGCAAAGTCATGGAATCCATCATTGCTTCGGATATGAAATCTTTCCTCTTCTCCAATGGCTTGATCTCTGATCATCAATTTGGTTTCAGACCAGGTCACTCTACTCTGGACATGCTGCTTCTGCTGTCTCAACAATGGATGGAGGTCCTCAATGCCAAACAGGAAATCAGAGCTGTCTCCCTTGACATATCAAGGGCCTTTGATACGGTCTGGCACCCAGCTCTGCTCACCAAACTCTCCTCCTATGGTATCCATGGAAATCTCCATGCATGGCTTGCGGACTTCCTCTCTGGTCGTAGTCAACGTGTGGCCCTGAATGGATTTCTCTCATCTCCCCTTCCTGTTCAGGCTGGAGTTCCCCAAGGAAGTGTGCTGGGCCCTGTGCTTTTTCTGGTCTTTATCAATGATCTCTCTGACTCTGGAAAATCCTCTCTATCTCTTTGCTGATGACTCCACTCTCTGCCGCTCCATTCCTCTTCCCTCAGATCGGCAGTCTGCAGCCTCCTCACTCTCTGAAGACCTGGACAAAATCACAGACTGGTCAAACAAGTGGAACATGTCTTTCAATCCTGCCAAATCTCACTCTCTTACTATGTCTCTCCGAAAAGATCGACTGGACAACCCTCCCATCTACTTTCTCAACAATCCTCTCCAAGAAGTTCTGTCACTCAAGCTTTTGGGTCTCACTATCTGCCATGATCTTTCTTGGGAAAACCACATTTCCAAGCTGGCCTCCAAAGCCAGTCGCCGACTGGGCATCCTCCGTCGTGCGAAGTCCTTTCCTCGGCACACCTGAGCTCCTCACCACTTACAAGGCTTTCATCCGCAGCTCAATGGAATACTGTTCTCCCCTATGGGCTGGTGCTCCTGCCTCACACCTGGCTCGGCTTCACGCTGTTGAATCCAAAGCTTTCAAAATCATTGGAATCTCCCGCGATGAAGCTATCTCTGAGGGCCTTTCACTCACTCACCGCAGGCAGGTAGGTGGTCTTTCTGTCTTCTACCGACTCCTCTCCGGCCTTGCTCCCCCAGCTCTCTCTGTGCTCTGTCCCCCAAATATTCCTACAGGTCGCACAAGATCTGCCAGCAACCCTCTGATGGTTAAACTGCCGAAATCTCGGCTCTCTGCTCACCTTCACTCTTTCATTCCTCTTTTCTCCCGCCTGTGGAACAAACTCCCACACTCCCTTCAATCCCTCTCCTCCCTCCAGGTCTTTAAAACAGCTGTTCACCACCATCTCTTATCTTCCCCCATCCATAACCTTGATCTTTTCTACCCCCACTAATTCACCCCAGATCCACCTTGTTTGAAATTCCAACTTATTTCCTGGAAATCCTGGCAGTGTCCATATGTTTATACCTCTCCCACCCCCCCCCCCCCCTTCACATGCCTCCCCCCCTTCACATGCCTCCCCCCCTTCACATGCCTCCCCCCCAAAGCCCTCTCCCTCCCACAGATCTCTCGATGTCTCCGTGTCTCTCGGTCCCTGCTCTCAAATGTTGTGTTTGTGTCCTTCCCCCTCTCTCCCCATCTTGTCTACCGCTCCCGATGTTATTTGTTTTATGTGTCTGTTTGTCTTTCTGTGTGATTAATGTTCGCTCTTTCACGAGCCTCGATCTTGTATACAACAACAAAAAAAAAAAAAAAAAAAAAAAAAAAAAAACATTGTCGTGAACTCGACTGACCCATCTGAAACACTAATAATGTACTGCACAAAAAATATCTGGTCTTCAGTAAAGCTTATTTATCTTGAAATCATAGAAAAGGCACACTTTTTGACAGGGAAGAAAATTCATAAAAAACACAAAGAATAATATACAGTGCATATCAAAAAAAGGGTAATCCAAATTCAAGGGGTTAATATGCAAAGGTTATTTAGTTTGACAATTTACATGTGGTTTACCAATTATGAGGAGATCCTCAGCTTTCCATTGATGCCTTTCATGCATCATTGCTGTCACACATGACCGAGTACATGTTCATTGAAAATGACAAGTTCAAATCGCATTTTTACAAGTTTGGCTAATCGGTGCAAGACAGTTTGAAATGGACGCATTACTTGTCGACTGCCAAGTTGATTATGTAAGGTTGTTAAGCTGGTCTGGTAATCGTCGGTTGCGTCATCCTTTGTTTAAGATGGGTATTTAAGATGGGCCGACAGTGTATGGGTTTAGAGATAGTCTGAGTCATTGAAAAGATGGTTCAACTTACGACTGAACAGCGGACCTTCGTGGTTGCAACCTTTCACCAAACTGGAAGTTTTCAGCGAACTCGTGATGCGTTCAGGGAACGTTTCCCAGAACGGGAGCCTCCAGCAGCCAAAACCATCTGGGCGAATGTTAGAAAATACCAAGAGCATGGCACTGGCCTCAACCGCAACAAGGAGAATTCTGGTAGGAGGCGCACTGGGCGATCGGAAATGAACATTGCAGCAGTGAGGCAGCAAGTTTTGGAGCATCATAGGGATACCAGCGCAAGACGAAATGGGCCGGATTGCCTTCGGCAACATTCAACCAAATCACAAGACTGGACCTCCACCAACATCCATATCGGATTCACATCCGGCATCAACTTACGGCAGAGGTTTTTGCCAGGAGGCTGGTGCTTGCCGGATGGTTGATAGCACGTTGCGAAGCAGATGTCAATTTCCTGCGGTATCTCGTTATCGGCGACGAAGCTGCTTTCACCATGGACGGCAAGGTCAATACCCATAACGTTCTTGAATATGCACCGACAGGACAACCCCCGGAATTTAATTTTGACACCAACATGAATCGACAAAAGTGGACTTTGGTTGGGACTTTGTGGAAGTGGTCAGGTGATTGGACCATTTTTCTTTCAAAGGAATGTCAATGGTAACAGGTATCTGCAGACGATCAATGATGAAGTTTTACCGCAGCTGGGGGAGAACTTTGAGCGACAGTTTCGTGGTCTTCAGATATCTCTGGTGGGCCCAAGACGGCGCCCCAGCACATCGTCTTATCGCTGTCCGAGATCGACTGAGGGAACTCTTTGGAGACCGAGTCATCGCCCTCAACCATGCAGTGGAATGGCCGCCAAGATCACCTGACCTCGCACCATGTGATTATTTCCTCTGGGGACATTTAAAGAACAAGGTGTTCGTAACTCCTCCCCGTGATCTTGACGAATTGCAGGGCCGTATTCGACATGAAGTGGATGCTTTGCGCAATGACCCGGCTATGGTGAGACGAGCAGTTCAGGGCATGATCCGCCGCCGTGAGCTCTGTGTTGAAAGGGGAGGTGGACATGTTGAAGGTGTGGGTGCATAAAGGCCAATCATTCCTGAGAAAAGTTCACATCTGACGTTCATTTTGCACCAATTATCCTGACTTTCATCGATTAGCCAAACTTGTAAAAATGTGATTTGAACTTGTCATTTTCAATGAACATGTACTCCCTCATGTGTGACAGCAATGATGCATGGAAGGTATCGATGGAAAGCTGAGGATCTCCTCTTAATTAGTAAACCACATGTAAATTGTCAAAATAAATAACCTTTGCATATTAACCCCTTGAATTCGGATTACCTTTTTTTTTGATACGCACTGTATAGGATTTCTTATCACCACACATGCTTTGAGAAAAGCCTTGATGTCAAAAATAAATAAATATTAAACACAATGAACTGACAATGTTGTTGATTTGGAAGAAGAGATCGTAATAAACCCTGAAATAGTAGATAGTCTTACCACAAAAGGCAGGAAACCTATTTTGAACACCGTTGTCAATGCACAGATGCATGTTTGATCCTGTAAACCATCCTTTAATCCACTACAGTTGATGGTTTTAATTTTCTGTCAATTTGCTTGCATCCATACAATATGATTGCATGGAAAAGGTGACGTGGTGGAGGCAGAATGTTTCCAAAGTGACATTCCTGCAACTTCCAATGAGGCTTTCATCGGAATCCATGTGAAGGAAGAGTCTTCTGATGATCTTACGGAGGCTGGAATTGGTGATCGTTATATATCTGGTGAGTTCACTCTTGCATGACACAACAACGAGTTTTGATTTTAAAAGCTCAGTACAAGATGTCTGACTGAAGGTTATTTGGCCCGAGAATACCTTCACTGTGTCCCAATTGCAGCACTTTTGCAAAATACATATGGTGCTCATTTAAATATTGCTATGTCGGTAGGGTAGAGCAATATCTAGAGTCAGGTAGATCTGAATAGGTAACGTGCTTTGTCTGTCACGATAGCGAATCTACCTGTAATAACTTCTGTGTTTTGTACGGTTTGTCGGTTAAGGAGTGTATACCTGTGGACATACCAGGATGTTCGAGTGTTAGATAGTGTAGGGATTAAGATAAACCCCTGTGTGTCACACCTGGTAATCAAACCTTTGTCCCTTATGGCAATGCATACCCATATAAACACTCAGACAGGCCCTGTAGTGCACACATTAATTAAATTCCCTTCCCTGACAATGACTTTGGAAGAAAACGGACAGGAAACCAGGACAGGGCACCACCGATGATAGCCACCGCCAGACGCATCGCGAACTTGTATAGCAACGCCACAAGGAGGCCTGTGATTGGTCGAAGCGGGAGGCGCTCGGCAAATGGGAAAGGGCCAGCGTGTGCGGCCGGGAACCAATCAGGACAGGAGGACGAGGACGCAGCTGTGAGGGAGGTAACTGGCTTGGGAAGAAGGGACTGGAAACGTCGAGAAGATTGACGTCACCGGGGAAGTTATATAAGGGCGTGCCGAACAACATTTTCCCTCTTGCGCAGCTCTAGCCCTGGTGCTCTCTGGCTGTCTGGACGTGCTTGAAGCTCTTGCGTTTCTTCTTGGTCTTGAGAGGTCCTGGTGGTCGTTGGCTCTCTATCTGCGTGGTGCTTGGAGCGGTGCTCGGTGCTTGTGCTTGGAGCGGTGCTGGGTGCTTGTGCAGGAGCGGGGTTCGGTGCTGTGAACGGGCGGGACCTCGTGTGCGAATGGAGAGGGCGTTGGCTCGGGCCTTCGCGGTGCTGTGGTGCTGGAGCGAGGGACCTTGTGGTGTGCAGCGGAGCTTGGAGCCACGTAGGGACAAGATGACAATACAGATAAGGATGCACCACATTCACAACCACACGACGATTCTTTTCCTTTCATTCATTCCTGTGTCTTGTTTCTGAAGTGAGTTGTGGGGACGTCCCAACTTCGGACTTTTATTTAGTATCGCGTGCTTTTCCCTGTCCCGACCTTTGCAAATAAACCCTTGTATTATTTTCCATTCCCTGCAAATCTTGTGCCGTTTGAGTTCATTCGCCTTCCACAGGTACGTGCTTTTACCGCAGCTTCCGCTTCCCTTCTCCTTCCTGCGCTACAAGCGCAAAATCCGTATTTGAGCGTTGCCTCCAGTAATTACGTTCTGGTCCATCCGTGAGCCCTGGTGTTAACCGAAGGGTCTGCGCGACAACTGGTGTCAGAAGTGGGATCTGGGCCCGTCGGTCAAAAAATTTTTATCCGCTGCGAGACATCGACACGGTCGGGCGTACATCGCGCCCGACATTTGGACGAAAAATTTTCATAGTCCGAGGCGATAAATTGTATCGTTGATTGGGCTTACGAGACGCTGACGGCGCGTCATTAAATTTAATTTTATTCCTTTTAAAAGCCGCGCGGGGAAGCTAGCTCTTCTTCACGGATGGAAGAGGTACGCAATATGGAGGAAGGAAGGATGGAAGATGTGGGAAGCATTGGGAGTGAGTCAGAAGTAGTGGGGGTAGAGAGTAGTGGTGGAACTTCCCCCGCCGTAGAGACGGCCCCCATAGGCAGCCAGGCCTTAATGAAATTTATGAGGGAATTAATAAACGATAGCAGTGAGAAATTGAATAACAACATGAGGGAAATAAGGAATGACATGAATGCTCAGGCGGTTGAGCGGTTGGAGGGAAAAATGGGGAAAATGAAAAATGAACTAAAAGGAGAGATGGGAGAAATGAACAATAAAATAGAGGCTCAGGGTGGGCGACTGGGAAATAAAATTGATGGGTTAAAGGGGGAATTTAATGCCCAGGGAAATAAAATTAATGAATTGAAGGGAGACATGAAGGGGCTGATTAACAAAATGGATGCCCAAACGAATGAGATAAAGAAAGAACAAAAGAATGATTCACACGGGGCCCAGGAGGAGCCTAGGGTGGCAGAAATTCAATCGGAATGGGGGGAAGCCAAATTGGGAATTGCAACGGGAATGGCAATGGAAGTAAATGGGGAGTGCCAACAGGTGAATGTGGAGTGCCCACAGAGGAATGGGGAAGGAAATTTGGAATGTTTGGAGGTAAATGGAGGATGTTTCCCACCTGCTGGCGTGGAGGTTTGTCGGGACCGGGTGGATGCCACAACACCTCAACCGGGGGAGCAATTGGAATCCTTGCAGCACTAGGGCGGTGGTTCGGAGCAAGAGGGGATAACAATAGGGGGGGTCCGAGTAATGGAGCCGGACCGGGTATTTATTGGGGAAGGCCTGTCGGGGCCAGAAATGATTGGTGATGGGAATGTACATGATGTGACACAGCGGCTGGGGACCTGGGACAGTCCCATGGAGGTAGAGTTTGTTCAGGCCCAAAGGAGTCTGGGTGCTGAGGTGAGTCTGTTCAAGGAGGAGGTTGTGGTGACTGAGGGGACCCTCACCATGCACTGCGGTTTGGAAACAGAGGCTCCGAAATTACAGAACCAGTTGGGGGAGTGTGTTGGCTCTGGCCGAGATTTGGACCTTGGGGAGTCGGGAGATCGAGCCTCTGGTGATTTGGTCCCTGTAGGGAATTTGGACCAGCTGCAGGGAGGGGCAGAACAACCTGAGGCAGTTGTTACCTGCAGCTGCGGTTTGGGACCGGAAATGAAAATTTTTAAAAGGAAAAATACATTTATATGGAAATGGGAATTTGATTTGGAGCAGCCTTGGTTGGAGTTGGTCCCCGGGCTGCGGAATTTGGACCAGAGGTGATCATTGATGATGGCCTCGGGCAAAATTTGCCCCTTTCAAAATTTGGGAATGCCAGCCAGCTGGGGAGCTGGGCTGGCGAGATTTGGACGTAGGGTCCAGCCATGGATGGCATGGTACGACCTGGGCCCAACGGGGGGTGTGGTGGAGTGTGGCGTCCCTTGTCTGTCGGGGCGCCGCCCGAGCTGGTGGCTCGGTCCGACAGGGTCACCGGACCCTGGTGGGGGTTAAGACCTCCAGGGGGTCCGAGGTGGTTCCTCACAGGCCTGGGATGGCATATATTGAGGACCACTATGGGGAGGTGTTGTGGGTCACGCTTTGGTGGTGGCATCGCGGACGGCCAACTTGGGCCTGATGTGGTGACCACCAAGCATGCGGCCTGACACCCTCTCCCTGAAACTCTGGGACAGCCGGCATGTGGTGACCTGCCATGCCGTGCTGGTCTATGGACGCGGGTCAATCTGCATGGACAGGGATGGACATAGCCTGCCGGACAACCGTTGGGGGGCATCTGTGGAACGTGATGGTGTGAGAGTGACCTTCCACAGATGTTCCGTTATGATTTATGGACTCTTGGTTTGGGAAGGGAGCCATGGGAATGTGAATCGGGAACGTGTAACGAGCCGAGCATATGGGCCATGCTCGGCTGGCATGTGTATGGCAAAGCATCTTTCTTTGGTGAAATGAGTGAATTGTGACAAATGTTTGGCATGGGTAATCAGAGGGTTAGATGTAAATTTGTAATGGAATGTAATGTAATGGAAATTGTAAATGGAAAAACAGTGTCAGAAATTGCAGAGCATTCACCTCTTTTATAAGCGTAGGATCAGACCATCGCATTGTATCTGCAAGGAACCGCTTGAGCCTTCGAGCAAATAAAATGAAATCAAAAAGTAAACCACTTTATGACTGGTCTTGTCTCAAAAAGAACACACAGATTAGTGTCGCCTTTTCACTTTGTTTGAAAAATAGATTTTCTGCTCTTCAAGAACAAAATACAACAAACTCTCCGAATAAAACATTTGCCAATTTTGAGACAGCCTGCAGAGAGTCTGCTTCTGGTATCATTCCTTTGGAACCAAAGAGGAAAAGTCGGATCACATGGGAAACAGAGGAAATATGCCAGAAACGCAAAGAGCTACACAAAATGTCAGAAATTAAAAACTCTGCACCTTCAATGGAAAACATCAGGAATTACAACGAAGCACGAACTGCACTTACCGATTCTTATGAGAGAGAACAGATTGACTATCTCCAGAGAAAAATTGATATGATAAATAATGCTACGAGTAACAAGCAATCTGCTGTGGCCTGGAAAACTGTAAACGAGATAAGCGGACGGAAATGCGTAAACAAATCCAAACTAAAAGCATCCAGCCAAGAAGAACGATTGAAACTGGCAAGAGCATTTCCAAAGCTTATTAGGGAAGCCACCTACAATCAAGGATGAAGTAATAACTCCTGTGATTTCAGATGAACTCGACATCAAAAAAGGTCCCTTCACCATTGATGAACTCCATAAAGCTCTTAAAAACATTCAAAACGGGAAAGCCTGTGGTCTCGATGACATTCCAGCCGAGATTTGGAAACTAGGTGAATTCGATGAGATTTTACTGAATTTGTGTAATGCTGTATACCATCAAAATCCAATAGATAGATGGACAGAAGGATGTATCTTGCCTTTCCAGAAAAAAGGCGACCTAGGGCTTACAAAAAACTATCGAGGAATCACTCTAACATCAATAGCGGCCAAAATATACAACCTGATGTTATTAAACAGAATCAGACCGCGTATAGAACCAGTTCTGCGAAAAAATCAAAATGGCTTTCACACTAGTAGATCGACCTCCGGGCAAATCCTTACTATTAGACGTCTTCTTGAAGGCGTTAAAGCAAAAAATCTTCCTGCTGTTTTCCTATTTATTGATTTCTCGAAAGCTTTCGACTCCATCCATCGAGGTAAGATGAAGGAGATACTGCTAGCATTCGGGATACCTCGGGAGACAGTTAATGCCATCATGATGCTGTATAAGAACTCGCATGCAATAGTCCGATCACCTGACGGCGATACAGACTGTTTTGACATCATGGCAGGAGTTTTACAGGGTGATACCCTCGCTCCCTACTTATTCATAATATGTCTCGATTATGTGCTACGCAAAGCAATAGACACCAACAATGAACTTGGATTTACCCTAAGTAAACGGAAAAGTCGGCGATACCCATCCAAGAAGATTACAGATGCAGATTATGCAGATGATCTTGCGGTTCTAGCAGACTATAACAATGATGCAGCGACACTACTACACAAGATTGAAGAAGTAGCCAGCCAAATTGGTCTCTACATAAATGCCTCGACGACAGAGTACATCAGTCTTAATCAAGATCAAGTTGTAGACATAAAATCACTCACTGGTGAAAACATCAAAAAGGTTGACGAATTCACATACCTGGGAAGCAACATCGCCTCCACAAAAAGAGATGTTGACATCAGACTTGGAAAGGCTTGGGGAGCTTTAAACAGTCTAGGCAAGATTTGGAAATCTGCGCTTCCAATAGAGCTGAAACGAAACTTCTTTAGAGCAGCTGTTGAATCAGTTCTTGTATATGGGGCAATTACATGGACCTTGACATCATCACTAGAAAAGGCCCTGGATGGTGCATACACTCGCATGCTCAGAGCAGCCCTTAACATCTCATGGAAAGAGCACCCCACAAAATATGAATTGTATGCAAAAATCCCACCAATCAGTGTAACCATACGTCAACGTAGATTAAGATTCGCTGGGCACTGCTGGAGAAACAAAGATGAGCTCGCAAGGGATGTTTTACTTTGGTTACCAACTCACGGCAAACAGGCACCAGGGAGACCTGCGAAAACATATATCGATCAGCTTACAAATGATACTGGGTGTCTGGTTAACGAACTACCTAATGCCATGAGTGACAGAGATGAATGGAAGAAACGTGTCATGGAATGCCGAGCAAGCTCGACGCTGTAAGTAAGTAAGATGTAAATTTAAGGGTGAATTTTGAAATGTCATGGTGGATACTGACAGCAGTGTCACCATTATTAAACCAGGTGTGCAGAGCAAAGTGTTGGAGGCTGTGATAAAAATTGATAGGGTAGCAGGACACAGCTTTCAACTGGTTGCGGGGGTGACTGCCGATATTTGGGACGCGGGATCATGGGGATGGAATTGTGGGTCTGAGGGTCAACGTGGTGCTGTGCGTGTCCGAGGTGTGTGGACCATGTCTTCTGGGTGGGTCTCCTGGCGGAGCATGGCTGTCGACTGGACCTTGGTGTGGTCAAGTGTGGGTGGGCACTGGGGGGCTGCAGTTCTGTGGACTGGGGGACGAGGGCGGCGTAGGTGACGTGAGGGGAATGCCACGCACTGCGACCGTCTCCCCCCAGGGCCGAGGTTGTGCGTGCGGTCGTGTTTGTGGCAGCAGGTGCTCACCACATTGGCCAGCTGGGGCTGGTGCAGCTGTGTTCCTCGCAGGGGGGCCGAAGGATGGATGGTGGGTCGCACCCTTATGGACACTCATGGGCCATGTTGGCATTTTGACTGCTCACCTTGTCCCGATGACCCTTGCACGGTAGAGGTGCGGAGCTGTCGTAGCCGCAGGTAGTTGTTTAGAACAGTTCACCGTTGAATGCGGATCCACATACCTGCCAGTATAGTGGGGACAAAAGAGAAATTTTGAAGAATTTGATTGGTCCAATGAGAAATTTTGGGCTTTTGTGGGTGGATGGCACTTTGGACCTGACTAACCGTAGTTACCTGTATATCAAGGTAGAGGTAAGGCCTTGATGTTTGCTGTCCCAGGCTTCAGGACTTGCTATAGGAAATTGGGGACATGTAATTTGGAGTTGGGGGCGGGTGAGAGTGATGACATGGCCGGTGAAGGGGATGGAATGTGTGCCACAGAGTCTTGTGGGTGGCGTATGTTTTTGTGTTGTGGTTATGTGTTTCTATGTGATCGTGAGTTTGGAAATTGAAATATGGATAAGTGGTGATTATTGCGAAATGTGTTTTGGAATTGTATTGGTTAAATGTGAACTGGGGGATTTCACATGTGTTAAGACTGGAATGGTAGCGCCTGCAGGGAACCTAGCAGGAGCTACGGTTCCGGGGGGTGGGGGGGGGGGGGGCTGTGTTATGTCGGTAGGGTTGAGCAATATCTAGAGTCAGGTAGATCTGTATAGGTAACATGCTTCGTCTGTCGCGATAGGGAATCTCCCTGTAATAAGTACTGTGTTTAGTCCGGTTTGTCGGTTAAGGAGTATACCTGTGGACATACCAGGATGTTCGAGTGTTAGATGTTCGAGTGTTAGATAGTGTAGGGATTAAGATAAACCCCTGTGTGTCACACCTGGTAATCAAACCTTTGTCCCTTATGGCAATGCATACCCATATAAACACTTAGACAGGCCCTGTAATGCACACATTAATTAAATTCCCTTCCCTGACAATGACTTTGGAAGAAAACGGACAGGAAACCAGGCCAGGGCACCACCTGGTAGCTACCGCCAGATGCATCACGAACTTGCATAGCAACGCCACAAGGAGGCCTGTGATTGGTCGAAGCGGGAGGCGCTCGGCAAATGGGAAAGGGCCAGCGTGTGCGGCCGGGAGCCAATCAGGACAGGAGGACGAGGATGCAGCTGTGAGGGAGGTAACTGGCTTGGGAAGAAGGGACTGGAAACGTCGAAGATTGACGTCACTGGGGAGGTTATATAAGGGCACGCCAGTCCTGGTGGTCGTTGGCTAGCCATCTGCGTGGTGCTTGGAGCGGTGCTCGGTGCTTGTGCTTGGAGCGGTGCTGGGTGCTTGTGCAGGAGCGGGGCTCGGTGCTGTGAACGGGCGGGACCTCGTATGTGAACGGAGAGGGCGTTGGCTCGGACCTTCGTGGTGCTGTGGTGCTGGAGCGAGGGACCTCGTGGTGTGCAGTGGAGCTTGGAGCCGCGTAGGGACAAGACGACAAGACAGATAAGGACGCACCACATTCACAGCCACACGACGATTCTTTTCCTTTCATTCATTCCTGTGTCTTGTTTCTGAAGTGAGTTGTGGGGACGTCCCAACTTAGGACTTTTATTTCGTATCGCGTGCTTTTCCCTGTCCCGACCTTTGCAAATAAACCCTTGTATTATTTTCCATTCCCTGCAAATCTTGTGCCGTTTGAGTTCGTTCGCCTTCCACAAGTACGCACTTTTACCGCAGCTGCCTCTTCCCTTCTCCTTCCCGCGCTACAAAAGCAAAATCCGTTTTTGAGCGTCGCCTCCAGTAATTCCGTTCTCGTCCATCCGCGAGCCCTGGTGTTAACCGAAGGGTCCGCGCGACAATATGATGACAAACGTCAGATGGGAAGTAAAATGTACAATGCAGGCAGACATCCATCAATATCTAAATGAGAACACACAGAAATGGTCATTGAAAGTGATGTTTATATTGTGCTCAAATGGCCAACGGTTCCTACTAGAACAGCCACACAGAAAAATTCACTGTATTTCCTCCATTAAATGTCTCCCCTCTAATAAGCACCACCCAGGGAGCGGGTTGAAAAATAAATGGCACCCCTTCAATAAACGATGTGGGTGGTTATTGGGGTCAAGCAAAAGAATCATTGCCAAACAATTTTACCTTCATAATACATGTATCTATTTCTAAAAGGAGCACCATCCCTCCATCTGTCTGCCAAACTTTATTCTAAAGGGTTTCTGTTGTCATAGAATAAATAAATAAAATTTGGTACAATTGGTAATAATCAATTTACTTTGCGCAAAAAATTGTCCATTTAATGCCCATTTTAAAAGCCCGTCTTACCAATACTGTTGGTGTTGGACCTCGACATTCGCGGTTGGTAAAATGTGACCCGCTTCCACATTTGTGGGTGGCCCTGTGCTTTGCGTATTCGCGGTTTTTCGCAGACATCCGCATCTCCCACCAGCCGCACACACAACACTTCTAAAAGGCATTTCTATGCGTCACACATAAACCACTTCCAGCCACACAAACACCATTTCCAACCAGCTGTGCACATAATGGTTCTAAAAGCATCTTCCATGTGTCGCACATAAAGCAGCTGTACGTGCGCATAAACCATGCCCCACAATGCAATTCCACATTCTTTTCATGGGCGTATTTGCAGGTTTTTCTGATCTTCGACATTCATGGCCCTGTGTTTCATGTATTCACTGTTTTTCGCAGGCGTATTTGCGATTTTTCACGGGACTTTTGATTTTCCCTCGTGAATCACGAATCGCCAGGAACCTATCCTCCCCGCCCCCTTTTCCCAATAAAGCAATGCCTGCATATTCGCGGATTCGGCATTCGCAGCATTTTCCAGGGACATATCCCCCACGAATGTCGGGGTCCGACAGGTTTGAAGAAGAAGAATTTTGGAGCTTAACTAAAAAAGATTTGGAGCTTAATGCAGTGGTTGAAACGGTAACATTTTTATGCCTCCGCCGAAGAAGTCACCGGAGGCATTATGTTTTCAGGTTGTCTATCCGGCTGTCTGTCCGTCCGTGATAGGTTTTCGTTGCCATGATAACTTGAGAATGGCTAAAGGGATCTTAGTCAAACTTGGCACAGGTATGTATGATGAGGTAAAGATGAACTGATTCGATTTTGGGGTCACGAGGTCAAAGGGCAAATGTCAAGTCTGTAATAAGTCTATAACTTGAGAACGGCTGAAGTGATCTAATTCAAACTTAGTACAGGCATGTATAATGATGTAAAGATCAAGTGATTAGATTTTGGGGTCAAAGGTCAAGTCTGTAATAGGTCTATAACTTGAGAACGGCTGAAATTATCTAATTCAAACTTGGTACAGGTATGTATAATATTGCAAAGATTAAGTGATTACATTTTTGGGTCAAAGGTCAAATCTGTAATAGGTCTATAACACGAACGGCTGAAGGGATCCAATTCAAATTTGACACGGGTATTTATAATTATGTAAATATTAAATGATTCGAATTTGGGGTCAATAGGTCAAAGGTAAAAGTCTTTAATATGACTATAACTCGAGAATTGCTGAAGTGATAATGATGAAAAGATTAACTGAATCAATTTTGGGGTCAATAGGTCAAAGGTCAGAGGACATGTCAGGTAAAAATGTGCTAACTTGGGCACAACTGAATGGATTTACTTGGGCACAAACTTGATACAAGTATTAAAATGATGTAATAATGTGGGTGGAGGCATAGCAGTTGACGTCGTGACTTTGAAAAGTGCCGTTCTAGTTATTATTCTACGACCAAGATCCATTTATAATAAATCATGACAGACATCATGTAATATGACATCATGACAGGAGCACACAAAATCATCAAAAGTAATACTGCATCCAAAGTAATATTGTAATAAAATTATCTTTATGACAACACAAAACCATTTTTGAGTTAAGATACTGATTTATTTTTGCATTTCATTCTTGTGTTGTGGATTTTGCTGTCCTGTCTTTGTGTTTGTGGGTTTGGATTTCTTTATTACAGTTATTACAGTATTTATTACAGTTATTATATTACTGTAACTGTATTATATTATTATTATAAAGTTATTATATTACAGTTACAGTTATTTATTACAGTATTGGTCTTTTTTTTTTTTTTTTTTTTTTTTTTCTTTTTCTTTTTCTTTTATTTGTATACAAGATCGAGGCTCGTGAAAGAGCGAACATTAATCACACAGAAAGACAAACAGACACATAAAACAAATAACATCGGGAGCGGTAGACAAGATGGGGAGAGAGGGGGAAGGACACAAACACAACATTTGAGAGCAGGGACCGAGAGACATGGAGACATCGAGAGATCTGTGGGAGGGAGGGGGCTTTGGGGGGGAGGCATGTGAAGGGGGGGAGGCATGTGAAGGGGGGGAGGCATGTGAAGGGGGGGGGGGTGGGAGAGGTATAAACATATGGACACTGCCAGGATTTCCAGGAAATAAGTTGGAATTTCAAACAAGGTGGATCTGGGGTGAATTAGTGGGGGTAGAAAAGATCAAGGTTATGGATGGGGGAAGATAAGAGATGGTGGTGAACAGCTGTTTTAAAGACCTGGAGGGAGGAGAGGGATTGAAGGGAGTGTGGGAGTTTGTTCCACAGGCGGGAGAAAAGAGGAATGAAAGAGTGAAGGTGAGCAGAGAGCCGAGATTTCGGCAGTTTAACCATCAGAGGGTTGCTGGCAGATCTTGTGCGACCTGTAGGAATATTTGGGGGACAGAGCACAGAGAGAGCTGGGGGAGCAAGGCCGGAGAGGAGTCGGTAGAAGACAGAAAGACCACCTACCTGCCTGCGGTGAGTGAGTGAAAGGCCCTCAGAGATAGCTTCATCGCGGGAGATTCCAATGATTTTGAAAGCTTTGGATTCAACAGCGTGAAGCCGAGCCAGGTGTGAGGCAGGAGCACCAGCCCATAGGGGAGAACAGTATTCCATTGAGCTGCGGATGAAAGCCTTGTATGTGGTGAGGAGCTCAGGTGTGCCGAGGAAGGACTTCGCACGACGGAGGATGCCCAGTCGGCGACTGGCTTTGGAGGCCAGCTTGGAAATGTGGTTTTCCCAAGAAAGATCATGGCAGATAGTGAGACCCAAAAGCTTGAGTGACAGAACTTCTTGGAGAGGATTGTTGAGAAAGTAGATGGGAGGGTTGTCCAGTCGATCTTTTCGGAGAGACATAGTAAGAGAGTGAGATTTGGCAGGATTGAAAGACATGTTCCACTTGTTTGACCAGTCTGTGATTTTGTCCAGGTCTTCAGAGAGTGAGGAGGCTGCAGACTGCCGATCTGAGGGAAGAGGAATGGAGCGGCAGAGAGTGGAGTCATCAGCAAAGAGATAGAGAGGATTTTCCAGAGAGTCAGAGAGATCATTGATAAAGACCAGAAAAAGCACAGGGCCCAGCACACTTCCTTGGGGAACTCCAGCCTGAACAGGAAGGGGAGATGAGAGAAATCCATTCAGGGCCACACGTTGACTACGACCAGAGAGGAAGTCCGCAAGCCATGCATGGAGATTTCCATGGATACCATAGGAGGAGAGTTTGGTGAGCAGAGCTGGGTGCCAGACCGTATCAAAGGCCCTTGATATGTCAAGGGAGACAGCTCTGATTTCCTGTTTGGCATTGAGGACCTCCATCCATTGTTGAGACAGCAGAAGCAGCATGTCCAGAGTAGAGTGACCTGGTCTGAAACCAAATTGATGATCAGAGATCAAGCCATTGGAGAAGAGGAAAGATTTCATATCCGAAGCAATGATGGATTCCATGACTTTGCTGATAATTGGGAGCAGGCTGATTGGTCTGTAGTTGCAAGGATCTGTTTTTGCACCTTTTTTGTGTAAAGCGGTAATGTTAGCTGATTTCCAGGATGCTGGCAGATGACCTTGAGCAAAAGATAGGGTGAAAAGAACAGAGAGAGGTTGAGATAGAGCGGCAGAGCAGGATTTTAGGACCCGTGGGCTGATGCCGTCTGGTCCAGTTGCAGAATCAGAGTCGAGGTTTGACAAAAACTCCTCCACCTTGTCAGGAGAGAAGGACACAGAGTCCAGGAGCAGTTGGGTTCGACTGGGAAAGGTGGGAACAGAGAGAGATGGGTTTGGGACTAAGGATTTCGAGGCGAACACAGAGTTGAGGCATTCGGCTTTGTCACGTGCGATGTCAACTGTGTGTCCATTTGAGGTAAGGGAGGGGATGGAGGGGGAACAAACACCAGAAACGGATTTGACCAGACGCCACCAGGATTTGGAGGAAGGAGACAGGTTTGAGAGTTCATTCTTGAGTGAGGAGAGATAGTGCTTCCTGGCACTCCTGAGGGTAGACACACACTTGTTCCGAGCTTGGTGGAAGGAACTGAGATTTCCTTCAGTTGGATTAGCCTTCCAAGAGGCAAAGGCAAGTTGTTTCAGGGCAACTGCCTCACCACAAGATTCAGTGTACCATGGACGGGAGGAAGGGTAAGACAATTGAAGGCGAGATGGGATAAATCTGTGCATGAGAGAGATCAGTTTGCTTTGGAAGAATTCCCAGGAAGAATTGATGTCAGAGGCAGTGGAGATGGGAGACCAATCCAGACGATTGATGGCTGCTTGAAGACCGTCCCAGTCGGCCTGAGTGAAATGCCAGACTCGTCGACGCTGAGGAGGCTCTCTGAGAATGGCCAGAGAGATGTCCACTTTGACAAGCACATGATCAGAAGAACCGATTGGAGCAGAAGAAGAGCAGCAGACATTAGCAGGGAAGTTTGTCATAACCAAGTCTAGAAGAGAAGATACTCCATTGGCTGAGATCCGGGTCGGGAAATTGACAGATTGTGTCAATCCCAGTGAGTCACAGAAGTCCTTTGCTGAGGTGCCATGACTAGTGAGAGAGGAACCCACACCCAACCAGGTGGCATGATGACAGTTGAAGTCACCACATATGAGGAAGAGAGAGTTGGGATGAGTGGATAGAAGTTGGTCCATGTTGTCAGACATTGAAATGTAGATGGAGTCATCACTGTTTGGGGGACGGTACAGAACACATATGAACAAAAGGTGGGAGCGGAGAGGAAGCCGTAACCAGAGGTACTCCTGCGGGTGAGGAGGAAAGAGAGCAGTGCAAGGAGAGTGAGGAAGAGAGTTTTTGACAAAGATAGCCACCCCACCACCAGGCCGAGGCTCAGGTCTATCATACCGGAGGAGGGAGTAACCAGGAAGAGATATTAAGGAATCAGAGACATCTTGAAGGAGGAAAGTCTCTGTTAAGCAGATCAAGTCTGGATTGTCAGAAGCAACCTGTATGGAGAGATCAGTCAGGTTTGAGCGAAGGCCCCGGATGTTTGAGGTCCATACCGTTAATGAAGAGAGAGGGGGAGCATCGGGTACAGGACAGGGGAGGGGAGGAGTAGGGTAAGATGAAGGATGAGAGGGGGAGGTAGGGAGAGCAGTTGATAGTGTTTCAGATGTTGCAGAAGAGTTCCAAGAAAGGGAAGGATGAGGAGGATGAAAGGTTTGCTGGTGAAGGGATGCGGCACAGTGAGGGGTTGTTTGAGGGGGGGCAGAGGAAAGTAGAAGGTTTGGGGGGGTGGAGGTATGAGATAGAAGGGAGACGAAGTGGGGAGGAGGCAGCTTGGAGGAGGAGGGGGGAGGAGAGAGAATTGGAGAGGAATGGTATGGGGGGAGAATTGAATGGGAGGGATTGGGGGGGAGTTTTGAAGGGCAGGAGTGAGGGGGGAGTTTAGGAGGGGAGGGGCAAGGGGGGAGTTTTGGAGGGAAGGGGAAAGGGGGGAGATCAGGAGTGGAGGGGCAAGGGGGGGGATTAGGAGGGGAGGGGCAAAGGGGAAGTTTAGGAGGGGAAGGGCAAGGGGGGAGTTCAGGAGTGGAGGGGCAAGGGGGGAGTTTAAGAGTGGAGGGGCAAGGGGGAAGTTTCGGAGTGTAGGTGCAAGGGGGGGGATTTGGATGGGAGGGGCAAGAGGGGAGTTTAGAAAGTGGATGATTAATGAAAGACGAACATTGATAACAAATTGGGTTTGTTGTGATTTTCAAGTTAGCAATCCGGTTCAGGATGATGGAGGAGGGATGGAATGAATGTGAATTTAGACCATGTAGTGAGGGAGACGTATAAGATATTGTATTTCTTTTTTTTGAAGTGGAATGAGTTGGAGAGGAAATTGAGAAAAGCCTTTTAAATAGGAAGAAAAACAGCGTGTTGTAATATACCACTGAATAAAAAACAGAAGGGGAAAGGTTAAACATATTTAAAAATATTTAAACAGAACTATGAACAATCTTATATGCACAAAAATACCAACGGGGGGAGAGCCGAGAGGGACCACCACGAGTCACGTGAACAGGGCAAACGGTGGATGGCAAGGAGATAATGGGGGTGGGGCGAACAGCACACCTGGACAGAAAATACAGGATGAGACAACAGTACACGTGGAGAAAATAAAATAAATGTTTTTGTTTTTTTTTGTTGTTTTTTGGGGGGGGGGGGGGGGGGGGGGATTTAGAACGTTAGACAGTATTATGTTCGGGGTAGAAGGGAAAAAACCAAGAGCCAAGCAAAACACACTTAAGTTAACAAAACACCGACGGGGGTACAACTACAAGGCCACACACGAGGGGCAGAAAACGATTAATTAATTACGAGTTACAGGAAATTCAAACCAAAACTAACTATAATCAAACAATATCACATGGACGATAAAATAACGAATTGAAATTTGACATTTCCGATTAGGTAAGGCTTCAGGCTTTCCTGCGCGCGCCAAAGACAGTCCCGCCAAGGTTGGAAGTACGCCTCGGAGTTAAAGCTCGTTTTGGCTATTCGTCAGGCCGGTCTTCATCGGCCACGGACAGCACAATATGCTTGTAAACACACTGGCTTATCATATAACTCTGTGAGGCTGATTTACTTGTGATCGTACTCTATCATGTTGTGAATAGGGGAACTTCTACCCACTGGTTACTCAATAGAGTCCCAGCTCTTTTATAACCCAATTTGAGCCAACCCAAATACCCAAATGGTCCAGGTTAGCATTGGTTGTAAAATATACCCTCACAAATGAGTGGAGAATGTGCACTTGAAATTGGGAATGTTGTATGATTTCTAATAATTGGGTGTGCATATCCATCGCTTCGCTGAAGGAATTAATCAAAAGAGAACCTGTTGCACTTCACAAACATATTGTCTTGTAGACGACTCTACAGAGCGTCCACGGATGGAATCGAGCTTAACGAGGCGTTTCCAATTCTTTGGCGGATCATACACGAGCAGGGGGGTTGGGCGAGAATGCCGCGGCTTACCTGAGCGTCCTGACGATGTCTTCACCCTTTGAAAAGAACTTGCAAACGAAAACGGAATTATAGTTAATTGGGAAAAATAATACAAGGGTTTATTTAATATGGTGTCGGGACAGGAAAATAATGCGCCGGTAATCACTAAACCCCTCCAATAGAGCGCTCCCACACTTCACTTCAAATACAAGACAAATGGAAGGATAATCAAAAGGAACCGTTGTGTGCACGTTTGAGCTTATCTGTCTGGATGTGATGTCAGGAATCGTTAGGTTGTGCAGCTCCGTCGTCCAACGCGGCTTCGGTTGGCGCGAAGCAGGCCTCCGTCCGCCTCGTTCGCGTGCTGCTAGGCCCCGAGCCACCCGCTCGCTCCGGTCTCGTCTGCTCCAGCAGCAAGCCTCGCTCGTTGTTCGCACGCGAGGTCGTGTTTGCTCTTGCGGCAAGCCTCGCTCGTACGCTCATCGTTCGCTAGGCCCCGACGCGTCCTTCGCATGAAGCGGGCGTGCGTGCAACCCACCCCTTCAGCCGTGCAACGTCTTCCTCGATTCGTCACGGAACACCGATGCACCCAACGTTTGTGGTGTAGGAAGGAGAGAGGGTCAAGTGCAAAGGTGGCGAAAGGAGTAAGCGGTCGAGCAAGCGGAATCACGAGGCAGCAAAGGGAAGAGGTCCGGGCAAGAAGGAAGACAAAACGAGAGAGAAAATGTCGGCCAGTCAGTGGTTTTACCGGCCGTGGTGTCACGTCAGCGCTCTCTCCACCAATGGCCGCATCACTTCTGTCTCATGCCATCGGTCGCTCGCCAATCATACTGTCGCTTCCTTCCACCTTCCTTCCACCAATCAGTGGCCAGCTTTTTACCCCATGGTGTGATCTTCCCATCAAAACCCTTTTGACCAATCACGCGCGAAGTGGACGTGGCCTCAGCCTGCCTTGCACTATGTTTGCCTGCTATGGCGCCCTAGTGTGTGGTTGCTTCCGGTCTGTTCTTCCAAAGCCGTTGTGGCGGCAGGGGAATTTAATTAATGTGTGCACTAATGGATCTATCTGCTGTATGTGATGTATTGCCATAAGGGATAATCACAGAGGTTTCACATACAATGAAGAAAGAAGAAAGAACCACCTTTAGAGGCCATTTTTCCCTGCAGAGCAGGGGTTGGCCTTTTTCGGGCACCATGGCCCCCTTTTTGAAGCAATGTTTTATGGCCGGATGCCCTTCCTGCCACCAACCCTGTTAGTCGACTCTTGCGACACACAGGGAATTACCAGTGAACTGGTACTCAATTTACTTATTTATTTACTATATAATTCACTCAATTTACTTACTCTGCACCTGTCAGTCAAACAAAATTGAAAATCATTCCAAATGGGAAACTTAGTGTTTAAGGACGTTATAAAGGACACATACAACAGGCATTAATAAGTAATGTAACGTGTTAGATAAGGTGATGTAGTAGACGCTGCGAAAAATGGCGATCAAACCAGAATTAATTTATTTATACGACTTTTACAATCTTTATTTAATTTGAATTACATACTTGAATTACATAATAATTACATGAATACATGAATTACATATTACAATTACAATTACATAATTACATTAATTACATAAATTACAATTGCATACATAGATTTCACATACAATGGAGTTAGCATAATCCCTAGAACTATTTATCATGCCCCATTCCTCGTAATGGGGACGAAGATACACTTAATCCGACAAACCGGGCTAAACAAACTTATTACAGGTGAGATTTCCTATCACGACAGCCGGAGCATGATACCTATGCAGATATACCTGGATCTAGATATGCATACCCAACCGACATAACAATATGCCATATATATTTGAATCTCGATGGGACTATAAAATTAAGTGAAACACAAAATATGGATCTTTTACAAGTTTATAACACGTAGTTGTTCTTGCTGCTGTCATTGTGGTTGTTGTTTGTGTGCTCCTTCCATGTACCATTCTATATTTTTCTACAACTTCGAGAAGTATTAAGATATATAATTTTGTGTGCTCCTTCCGTATCCGTCACACTGTTTTTCTAAAGGGTTTCTATTGAACTAGTGTCAGTCATTGTAAATATCAGCAGTGATTTGGGCAATAAAAAAGTAGTGTGCCAGTCAAGTTTGACTGACAAGATGGTGGAGTAAAAAACAGACACGTGACCTTTTGACGTTATAGATCCTAATAAAGCCTGAAGTGGTCGATGCATTTATTTATGTAGGAGGTTTATTTTGAAGGTAAGAAGGCCAATTTTTAACAAAACGGTCATTATCCAGATGCATGTTTCATCCTGTGATCTGTAGTTAAAACCACTGCAGTCTGTGGTTTGAATTTGCATGTCATTATAATCGCTGTCACGCAACATAATGACTATTTGTTTCATACAGAGAATGGGGATATGATGGAAGCAGGTTGTTTCCAAAGTAACATTCCTCCGACTTCCAATGAGGATTTCATTAGAATTTGTGTGAAGGAAGAGCCTTCTGACGATCCTATGGAGGCTGGCATTGGTGATCATTACACAACTGGTGAGTTCACCCTTGCTCGCGAGACAACGTTATGAATTTGTTTTGACAATGCTATGTACAAACCGCTTGCAAAAGATCATTTTGTTTCTATCAAAGCTTTGCCGCATGATAATTGCATCAGTTTTGCACAACACAAAGGTCGTGGATTTTTAAGTCGATTGATAAATGCCAGAAATCAATTTCCCTATGGATGCATGCGCTTTCTTGCACACCTTCGACAAAAACAAATTACCACTATTGACATCAATGTATTCGTATAACATCGTGAAATTGGTTTAGATTTGACATGTCAAGATGTGTTCACAATAACTTTACTTTAAAGTTTAAACTGTTCCAAAGGTTAAAAAATTTAAATTGCTTGCATTGTGAATAGATTTTCAACTCTTCTGCGATAAGTAACAACTTGGACAAAAGAGAGAGGAGTAAAGGTGTGGGAACAGTGCATTTAAGAAGTGATTTATTGTTTTTCATTCTATTGCCTTATTTTTCTTGATTTTGCAAGGCATTGATTGTAACATGCTTACGGACAAAAGTGGGAATGATGTTGGTTATTACCGTCAAGATAATCAAAATGTTTATACTGCACCGCTTACACACAAATCAACTTGGAATCAGAAGCTGAAGTTAAAGAACATCTTGTCCAACCACATGGTTCGTTTGTTAATTGTCTAAAGAAAAGACTATTTATGACAGAACTATCAATGAACACTGTTGGTCCCATAGTTTTTTTGGAGCAACACCTTGAGAAAATTAAGTACATACAAATAACTCAGACATTCACTTCTACCCATGCAAAACTATTCACTCACTCTAAATGCAGAGAAAGAAATTCTGAAATTGATTGATTAACAGGATAAGTACTTTAACAAAATTTACTCCCTATAAAATGGTAAATACAATCGGACTTTCCCCATTTGGAATACCTGCCAATTTGTGCACATGCATTTTAACAGTATCTTCTGTCGACCATTCACACCATTTCAAATCCACCGTTTTTAATTGACCCTTTTATTTGTTTGTCTGAGAGATGGAACTCCTCTCCTGAGAGATATTGTATAGCCTCTACAATATAACATTCATTTATTCAGTTATACAGAATGTCATTTGATTAAATGGCAATTAAAACCTCTTCAATTTGCTTGTGCTGCTTTAATTTACATAGGCAATGTCGCAAATTTTACAAAGGATGACAGAATATTATGGCCTCCCTGTACTTTAATAAAATTATTTCGTTTCATTGTATTTACTGTAAAAAATATGTTAGAATGAGTGATTAAATTATGTCTGTTTAAGCAAAAAAGGTAATATTGTAGGTGAAAATTATGACGCCCCCCCCCCCAAACCCCCAACCCCCTATCCCTCACCCAACCCCCTATCCCTCACCCAGACTTATTCCATAACTATTTCTCATGGGAAATATTTGTTCAACTTAAATCGTTTTGATTTGTCACACTTTTCAAGCATTTCCTTTTTCACTTTTTAACTTGCACCTTAATCCATTTTGCTGTTAAACCCTTTTAATGGAATATATGTCCTTCCGCAAATGAACCACCTTTAGAGGCCATATTTCCCTGCAGAGCAGGGGTTGGCCTTTTTCGGGGGCACCTTAGTCCCCCTTTTTTTTTTGGAAGCAATGTTTTATGGCCAGATGCCCTTCCTGCTGCCAACCCTGTTAGTCGCCTTTTGCGACACACAGGGAATTACCAGTGAACTGGTACTCAATTTGCCTACCCCGGAAGGATGACAGGATGAGTCAACCCCCCTGGCGTTAATTCAGCGATCGACCGGGATTCGAACTGAGGATCCTAGGATCTCAAGCCGGCACCTTAACCGCTAAGCCAACACCAGGCTTGTCCTTCTGCAAATATGGTGACAAAACCAGAATACTGTTACGTTTGTGGGGGATAGTCATGAAATATCTTAAGAAAAGTCAGAATCGTATAAATTAGCATGCTCTGAGTGTTGCGAAGAAGAAGAAGCCATGTCTATGCATCTAAGTTGGGTCAAATGTCCAGTTAAGTGTTTAGGTCTCTCCACACGGAGTAGTGGAGTTGTGCTATCTAGGTAGGGTCTGTAAGGTTAAATTCCCCTGTACATGCTTGCCTCCCTGTGATTTTTCCCGAATATTCTTATAAAACTCAGCCGGCCAGGCAATTGACTCATTCGCTCACCACGCCGCCAGGTCCGACAGAGCCAGCACATTTGCCAATCGGCAAGTAAACCCCGACGTCATCCGAACATTCCCGAACAGAGATTAGACTCTGCCCCCTGACGACTCGTAACGCGGAGGCCACGCCCGGCCTTCATGATTGGTGGAGGCGTGATGGGATGATTGAGTAGTGCTCGGTGATTGGCCAGAGTGTGACATCCGCGGTTGAACATTCGAGAGCTGAAGGGAAAAGACGCCGTCTCGCCATCTTTGTCTCGCTCGCTCTCTGTTGTTGGACTGTGGTGTCTTTTGGGGGAGCTAGAGCCGTGTTGCGCTTGCCGGTGAAGGTGAGGAAGGGCTGGTTGAGTGCCTGCTCGCGCCAAGCGTTTTCTGATGCTCAGGTTCGGCACCATTATCGGAGCGTGCCCCACATAAGCGGCTTCACCGGCAGCAACGACCAACGCGCCTTGACGCACTTTGGGGCCAGAGCTGAGGGTCAGCCCTACAGTAAGGGAAGTTATTTTTATTTATCTTTCCCCCTTGTTTGTATACGAGTCTGAATGGAGACGTCTCAAATTAGGAAATCGTTTTTACCTCGCATTCATTTTAATTGCTTGTATTATTTTCATTAAATCATTATTTGTTGACTTTCAATTTCTTGTCTTGTTATGTTTCTTTGTTCTGTGAGTTCGGATTAACCCCGTGTGTTCCCGATTAGATAAGGCTTCGGGCCTTTCCTGCCAAAGACAATCCTGCCGAGGTTCAAAATATGCCTCGGAGTTAAAGCTCATTTCGGCTATTCGTCTGAGGCCGGTCTTTATCGGCCAAGGACAGGACAATACTATAATTGGGAGGAGGCCTCACTAAATTACTGCGAATACAACTTAATATTCCATCTGCTTTTCACATTGCTGCCTGGCACTATGCTGACTGCTTGAACTCTTTATCTATCACCTTTATGTGATCCTTCTACTGTGAAACAGGTTATATAATTGCAGCACCTTGCATTATGTAGTCCCCATTTCTATTGTTTCTGTCCAAACCCAATATCTTACACTTCCTAACATGAAATTGCAAATGCCAATTTTTGTGCCTTCCAATGAGTGTCTCGGCTTTCTTGAATTTGAACACCTTCCTCCTCCCCCTCCCCCCCTCTCTCTCACCTTCCTATGCTATATCTACCTTACCTCCAAGCTTGCTGTCATCTATGCATTTTGTAAATCCACTCTTAACCTCATGTCTAGATTGTTGATATAAATGTCAAACAACAGCAGTCTGGGCACTGATCTCTGAGGAACAACGACAGTCCTAGTGCTGATCTCTTAACCAAACAACACACAACATGCATTTTAAAAGGCCATTTTCCCTGCTAGAGCAGGGGTTAGCCTTGCGGTCCCCATGACAATCTTCTCCATTTTGCCCTATTTTCTGCATCTCTCCTTGTTAACCCCCTTGCCCGCATTTCTTCTTCCACCATCTTTAGCCAAGTCTTTCTCGGTCTTCCCCGTCCTCTACTTCCTTCTACATTCATTTCCATCACTCTTCTCAACCAGTCACTTTCATCCTTCCTCAACACATGACCAAACCATCTCAACCTGTTCCTCTTCACAGCATCAATCACAGGCTCTATTCCCATCATCTTTCGCAATTCATCATTTGTCTTCCTCTCTCTCAACGATACTCCGCACATCCGTCGAACCATTCGCATTTCCACCCTTTCCAACCTTCGTTGCTGCTCTACGTTCATTACCCATGTCTCGCTCCCATAAATCATAACACTTCTCACACATGCAGCATACACCTTTCCCTTCAGCTTCAACGACACTCCCCTCATCATCAGCATGCCACTCAATTCCCGAAACTTCTTCCATGCACATCTCACTCGAGCAACCGTTGCCGAGTCTGATCCACCTTCTCCATTCAGCATGTCTCCGAGGTAGCAAAATGTTTTCACACCTTCCAGCTTCACACCGTCTCCAAGATCCAACTCAACATTTCCTCCATCTGCAGCTCCCTCTGTGCACACCTTACATTTGAATGTAGCTGCCACACTGGTTAATGACCCTCTCAGACCACTACATTTTTGATGAACCCACTCAGCGCACATTGTACACTGAATGGAGTTCACTCCGACACCCTTCCTACACACAGCACAGGGCCACTTCCCAGTTCTTTCCACCTCACCACATGCTTTACCACTTGCCATCACCTTCGTCTTTCCGATATTCACCTTCAGACCTTTTGTCTCCATACATTCCTTCCACGTGTTCATCTTTTCCTTCAGTCGATCCATACTTTCCGCAATCAACACCAGATCATCTGCATACAACAACTCCCACGGTAAACCTTCCTTTACGTTCTGAGCCAGCACCTCCATCACAGCTACAAATAGTAGTGGACTTAGTACCGACCCCTGATGCACTCCCACCTTCACCCCAAACTCACCACTGTTCCCGTCCTTCGTCCTTACAGCTGTGCGCGCTCTTTTGTACATTGCCATCACTACTCTGATCAACCATTCCTCCACTCCTAACTTCCTCAATGCCCATGTCAATACTTTGCGTGGAACCCGATCGAATGCTTTCTCCAGATCAACAAACCCAAGAAACAACTTCTTCCTCTTCTCCATGTACTTCTCCTGCAACTGCCTCACAATGAAAAGCGCGTCTGTCGTTCCTCTTCCTGGCATAAATCCAAACTGCATTTCGTCGATCTTCACTTTCTTCCTTATCCTCCTCTCCAACACCCTTTCCAATACCTTCATTCCATGCTCCAATAACTTTATCGCTCGGTACGAGCCACACTCCAGAGGGTCACCTTTCCCCTTGTATAGAGGGACGAGGGTACTCAGTTCCCAATTCACTGGAATGCGGCCTTCTTTCACCACCAGATTACAGATCTCTGTCATTCTCTTCACACCCCAACTTCCTGCTGCCTTCAACATATCTCCCACAACTCCCGTCAGCCCTCCCGCTTTTCTACCCTTCATTGCTTTTATCGCTTCCTCAACTTCCTTCTCAGTTATCTTCTCTGCCGGTCCTAAAACTGGGTTACTCTCTATGTTGCCATCCCATTCATTCTCTGTATTCAACAGCATTTCCATATATCTTTTCCATCTTCCTTTAATTCCATCTGGGTCGACAACGATTTGTCCCACTTCATCCTTCAAGCAGCTCACCCCCATCACATCACACCTCTCTTTCGCTATCTGCTTTGCAATCCTGAATACCGCTCTCTGACCCTCTTCCGAATCCAAGCGTTCTCCGAACGTTTTCCTACATGCCTCCTGCGCCTTTGCTACCTCTTTCTTTGCAGCCTTCCTGGCTGCCTTATAACTTTCATGCTCTGCTGTTTCTGCTCCCGTACCCTTCGCCTTCTGCCACTCCTTGAACTTCTTCCTCTTCTCGTCAATCCTCTTTCCAACTTCATCATCCCACCACCATGTTTCCGAGTGCCTCGGTGGTCCTTTTGTCCATCCACATACCTCACCAACGGCTCCCAACAGACTAGCTTTCATTGACATCCAACCACTTTCAAGCTCAACCACATCATCCTCGACCCTACTCAGCCTCTCTTTTAATGCCTCCCTTACTGTCCCCTCTTTCAACCTCCACACCTTCATTCTCGGTTGGTACTTCACCCGCCGAGCTCTCCTCGCACCTTTCACCCTTACGTCGCAGACAACCAAGTGGTGCTGTGAAACAGCCTCCTCCCCCGGGATCACCTTTGTGTCTCGGAGGTGCCCCCTATCTCGCCTACGCACCATCAGGTAGTCAACGGTTGTAGTCGACCCACCTGACGTGTATGTAACAAGCTTATTATCCTCTTTCTGGAACTGAGTATTACAAATCAACAAATCAGCTCCATCAGCAAACTCCAAAATCCTTTCACCTTCTCCATTTCTCACACCATATCCGTAACCCCCATGAACTCCGTCAAAACCATCCATACTCCTTCCCACATGTCCATTTAGGTCTCCTCCTACCACAACAACTTCCTCATCTTTCACGTTTTCCATCAGCTTCTCTATCGCACACCAGAACTTATCCTTCTCTTCATCGCTCCGACCAACCTGCGGAGCATATCCCGAGATGACGTTCACCAAGAGCTTTCCAATCATCATTTTCACCATCATCAACCTATCACTCACTCTAGTCACACTCACCACACTGTCTACAAACTCCTCAGAAAACAGGACACCAACACCATTCACGCCCTCCAGGCACCCTTGCCACACAAACTTGTATTTCTGTCCCTGCCTACCCTTCACCATTCTCACACCACTTCCCTTCCATCTCATCTCTTGCACACAACATATGTCCACTCTTCTTCTGACCAATACTTCCACCACTTCTCCTGATCTCCCTGTCATTGTCCCTACATTCCATGTCCCAAACCTCAGAAACCGATCTCCACTTCGGGCTGTACCCTGCCCACATGTAGTTGTAATTGTCATGGTTCTCTTTTTGAGGCAATGTTTTTTATAGCCGGATGCCCTTCCTGACGCCCAACCCTCTTAGTCGCCTCCTACGACACGCAGGGATACGGCGTACCTATTCTTATCCAGGGTACACACTGGGAAACGTTTAAAACATGGAAATCCTGGGGGGGGGGATCACCGCTGCGGTTTAAACATATTTAAATAAATATTTAAACAAAACCATGAAAACAATCTGGGAAAAGTCTCTAAGTGAGAACGTGGAATTGAGAAAGCAGGAGCAGAGGTGAAAGAACAAACGAGAATATAGGGGGCGGGGCACAAGTCGAGACGAGGAGGCCGCACGAGACACCAGGCCGCACGAGGCGCGGACAAAGAAACGACTAATTACACACAAATTTGCAACAACTACAAAACCAAAACCAAATAGAAACACACAATAACACATACACAACAAAATACGCAGCGGAAATTTGACAAAGAAACGAACGGGAAAACACTCAAACTTTGATGCCGTGGAGAGATCAAAGCAAGCCCCGTCTGATCTCTTAACCCTGGTATCTTAACTCATCTTTGATGTAAATTATTACAAACACCAGTGGTGCCAGTCAGCATGTAATCCATTACTTACAACTTCCCAGTCTGACAACTCCCCACTGACAAACACTCTGCTTCCTATCCCTCAGCCAGTTCCACAAAGCACAAAATTTTTGTAGCTGCATCTATAACACCCGAATCTTTACTTTGCACCTTTGATTAATGTATTAATCATGCCAACACAGTAATATATATATATATATATATATATATATATATATATATATATATATATATATATATATATATATATATATATATATTATATATATTATATATATATAATATATATATATATATATATATATATATATAATTATATATATATATATTATATTATATATATATATATTATATTATATATATATAATATATATATTATATTATATATATATATATTATATTATATATATATATATATATTATAATATATATATATATATATATATATATATTATAATATATATATATATATATATATATTATAATATATATTATATATATATATATTATAATATATATATATATATATATATTATAATATATATATATATATATATATATATTATATATTTATATATATATACAGTGAACCCTCGTTTATCGCGGGGGTTACGTTCCAGAACCCCCCGCGATAAACGAAAATCCGCGAAGTAGCGACCATATTTTTTTATATTTTTTTTATATATATTTTAAAGCATTATGAACTCCCCACACTCTTATTAACCTTTCCCATACTCTTATAAACACTTCCTATACTCTTAAACACTTTTTACGCTCTTAAACATACGTAATTTTAACAACATATAAAATTCTAATGGGTACTCACCATTGAAGATACTGTAGCTACCCATGGGTTCCCCAAGCAAGACCAGCATCAGAATCTCCTTGCTCCAGCCGGTGACGTCACCGGCGGGGATCCCCGGCGCGAGAGTGGCTGGTCACGTGACCACCGAAGCACGCCACGCTTGAGAGGCGTGGCTTTCGGTTTCTGGTTGTGCTTTATAATGCAGCCCGATAAATGGGCTTTTCAGTGTTCCCGAGTTGGTTTTGAGAATAAATATCTTCTCGGACGAGTTTGTGTCTTGCCCGTCATTTCGTCCATATCAAGCAAGAGCCTCGGCTCTTCAATACTACAACTTGCGTGATGAAGATGATGATGAATTAGCTGTGCAGTACTGATGACGATGAAGGTGATGACGATGATGAATGTACTGCACAGCCAGAAAGAGCATTACAGCTCTTCTGAAGGCGCCACTGCATCAGGCGCTTCGTCAGGTGGTGTAGTATCTTCGCCCTCGTTTGCAACTTCAGTTTCCGCTGAAGGCGTAGGCGTAACTTGTCTCTTCTTGCGAGTGAGGAACATGGTTATGGGGAGTTGCTGGTGCTGCTTCTTATTCTGTGCAAGAAGGTTTTTATAAACCGTCATGCCCCCCTCGATGGTATTTGCAAACTGCAACGAACGAAGCATGTGGGGGTCCCATTCTTGAGCCACTCGCTGAAGGTCTTTGGCCATTCTGACCATGGTTGCGAGCCGTTCGAGTGTTAGGCCAACCTCCTCTTCTTCTTGAGACCCGGGGTCCTCTTCCTCTTCCTCGCTTGCTGAATTCGTCATCTCCGTGAGGTCTTCATCCGTCAACGGTTGTGAGTGGGCATCAATCAGCTCATTAACATCCTCGTGAGTCATGTTGTTGAAGCCATCTCCGCCAAGAAGTTTTGCCAGCTTCACAGCCTTATCAACTGCGGAATGATAAACCTCTTCAGGAGAGAACCCGTTATAGTCATGGACGACTTCTGGCCACAATTTCTTCCAGCTGGCATTTAAAGTTGCACTCTTCATCTCCTTTATGGCCCTCTGAATATTTAGGAGACACGATGCAATGGTGTATTCACGCCAGTACGCCTTCAGCGAGAAGTCTTCGTCAGAGTCCATAGCATCAACGAGGTTTTGCAGGGCGCTTCGCGTATAAAGCGCCTTAAAAGCGCGAATAACGCCTTGATCCATCGGCTGAATCAGCGATGTGGTGTTCGGCGGCAAGAACTCTATCTGCACACCATCATACGATAGATCAACTGCGTGGCCTCCAGCATTGTCCATGATCAGAACCACTTTGAATTCGAGGCCTTTCTCTGCCAGATAAAGCTTCACCTCCGGTATAAAGCACTGATGCAACCAATCAGATGTAAGAACTTTAGTCATCCAGGCCTTAGTGTTGTGCATCCAGTAAACTGGCAACACATTCTTATTTCTGTTTTTGAGAGCCCTTGGGTTTTTTGACTTATAAATAAGACCTGGCTTAATCATAAAACCCGCAGCATTCCCACACATAATTACCGTTACACGATCTTTTTGGGCCTTGAATCCGGGGGCTTTGGCTTCGTCCTTCATAATAAAAGTGCGAGACGGCATCCTTTTCCAGAATAGGCCCGTTTCATCCATGTTGAAGACTTGTTCGGGCCTATAGCCCCCTTCCTCGATGAGCGTTTTAAATGTGTTATTCACATATTCTTCAGCTCCAGCTTTATCCGCAGAGGCAGCTTCCCCATGCAGAGGAACGCTCCTAAGTCCAAAGCGCTTCTGAAACTTATCAAACCAGCCCTTGCTGGCACTGAATGTGGTTTGTTTGGTGGGAGAAGCACTCGATGGTCCTGCTTCTGCATTGTCGTCCTCGTCCTCCTCGTCGCCGTCGTGATCGTCACCGCTTTCAGCAAAACTATCGTGAAGTTTCTTGGCCTTTGTGCGGATGGTGTTGGTATCCAGCGAGATATCCTTCCTCCTGCAGTCGCTGATCCACAGGGCCAATGCAGACTCCATCCTTACAATGGCCTTATTGCGGGACGTTACCACCCTCTTCGCAGTCTTGTTAAAAGACACTGCTGCTGTCGTCCTGATATTCTTTTCGTCCTTCTTAATGTACCGGACCGAAGATTCATTGATGCCGTAATGGCAGCCTACAGCCGCGAAGCTTCTCCCTTGCTTTAACATGTCGAGAAGTTGCACTTTTTCAACGATGGTTAGCATCTTCCTCTGCCGCTTAGGTTCAGTGCCAGATACCTTAGAAGGTGCAGAACGTTTGGGCGGCATTGTAGGGGTTGAAATAAATTTAAAACTTTTACAGATAAATCACACAAACACAACACCGCAGAGTAACACTACGAGTAGCGATCGCACGTCGATGTGAAATGGACAAGGCGAGATGCTGAATGCATGCTATGCGCGGGAGATACAGAGAATGATGCTGTGGTCGCTGAGCCAATCAGAGCCCAGGATACAGAACACCATACTCTGGTTGGTCGCCTCTAATCCATCAGCCAGTAGCGTGCCGTGTACGATCTCACGTGGGTAACTCGCACAAGTGGAAGCTGCCGCATCTGCGTTTTCCATACGCACGACTCTTTGTCTACCCTTCTACTGTACACTATGTACAGTATTTTATTTCTTGTAATATGTTTTAATTACTGTATTTTTCTTATTTTTTTACGTTTTTTAATTTTTTAGGCTAGAAAATGCTTATTTTACCACAAAAATATTTAAAATAATAGTATATAAAAATACATTTATACCGCAAAATCCCGCGATATAGCGAAAAATCCGCGATATAATTTTACATATACTAGCGAGAAAAAACCGCGATGTACCG